>NC_079214.1:40948212-41025712 GCF_029633865.1 Lampris incognitus
AGACAGAGACAGAGGGGGGGGGCGTGTGTGTGTCCGACGTGTGTGACCCTAACCCCTTCGCTCGGTGCAGTGCGCTTTAAAGGTGTCGGAGAGAGAGAGAGAGAGAGAGAGAGAGAGAGAGAGAGAGAGAGGAGAGAGAGAGAGAGAGAGAGAGAGAGAGAGAGAGAGAGAGAGAGAGAGAGAGAGAGAGAGAGAGAGAGAGAGAGAGAGAGAGAGAGAGAGAGAGAGAGACGCTCTCCATGGAGAGAGCCCTCTAGTGTTTGCACTGGCGACATGGCAGCGCCTTAACAAAGACACTCAGTCAGATGGCAGCTGGGCCGGCCGGTCTTGGTGGGACTAGCCTTTATTAGAGCAATGAGAGAGGATCGCCAGGTTCCACGTTCTTCCCGGTGCTCATGGCTGTTTTATTTTTTTTTAATTCAAATTGTAAGAATCTTCTTATGACAATCAATACAGCCCAGTAGGTATCCATCACTGTCTTGCTGCCATAGTGCTGTCCAGTATTACCTCCCATTGCCATTACTGAATTATTTCAAACTTGTGCACAGGGCAAATCACTAAGTAGTTAGTAGGAGGTGTGAAAGAGTAAATTACAACATGTAACTGAGTCTTTTTTTTACTATCTTGTTATTTTATCCTACAGCTGCACTGTTTTTTGTTTTGTTTTTTGTTTTTTGTTTTTGTTTTTGTTTTTGTTGTTTTTTTTTCCACCTCAGATTTGCCAGCAGGGGTCTTTGACCAAAGTGTAACGGATCCCAATTAACAAAGACATGGAGTCTATGATTATTTAGTTCTGTACCATTTAATTTTCCACCCACTCATGCTTTGATGTTGCAGCTGTGTTTCAGAGGGGAATTCTCCATTCAGTTTCTTTAAAAGCTGCTGCTGCACGAAACATTAGTCAATAAACGTTAAGCTAGGCTATACAAAGCACAAGTGATGGTTGGTGTGCACTGTTGGTGCACCCACATTACTTTATTATTGTCAACTATGAATAACAAAAATAGGGTAAAATGAACCTTGATGGGATTTGTGGGGTGGTATAGGTCAGAGGGTTTAAAAAACTATTTAAAGTCATTTAAAGCTAACTGTGAGTAATGTGAACAGACAGGAAGTACAGGACAGTGACAAAATCTCCCTGTTAAAGCTCTGATTATTAGATGTTAGTTTATTCAATGGTATCTCTTTCTCTATCTATCTATCTATCTATCTATCTATCTATCTATCGATGCTCATTCTCTTTGTCTTGCCCCTTTCCTCTCTTTAGTCAACATATGTACACACACACACACACACACACACACACACACACACACACACACACACACACACGTGCATGAATATATTCCAACATCAAAAATGACAAACACCATAAGTGTAGGCCTTGCTTCATGTTTGAGTGGTGGGCACATTCCATGATATGCATCCCTGTGAAGTGTTTAAGCATGAATAGTAGTTATTATGACCCGTCTTAAAGGTATGGCTAGAATTGCATCGAGTCAGTGGTCCCTTCCTTGAGTAAAGTTGTGCGTAAATGAGGGGGTTCCAGCTTTAAGTCAGTGATTAATTCCGCTGACATGGCCCTTGCTGGTGATCAAAATATCAGATGGCTTTGAAAAAGGCAAAGTAAGTGAAGGGGAAATGGTCTTTAGAGCCCAGGCATCCTCAATCGATCATTAGTTACTGCTTTGGCAGTGGTATTAATCACAGAGCTGTTGCAGTGTGCTCCACAGTCTCCCCTGTTAGAAATGTCGGTGCAACATCATGTCACTACTGCTAGCCCTCTTATATATGGACTTTTTTCTGTTTGTTTTTCTTTTTTTGTTTTTCTTTTTTTATTTGTCCACTCAGTTCAACGACCACCATTTTATTTGTAACCTCACAAACACACTTCACCTTGTGCTCACAGGTCCGTATATCACAGTACAACCACCGTCTTGTAGCAATTAAATTTAAGCAGCCCTGCTAGAAAAGTAGAGGGATTAGTGTCCTGCTTAAAGGAACATTGGTAATAATTATAACTGCTTAAGGAGCAACCCAGTCTCACAGATCAAACATTTGTAAAACGTACAAATAACAATATATTTGCAGTTTCCAAAAGACATGGATTCCCAACGTTCTTTCTAATGAATACAGTACCATGACTGTCTCTCTCGCCGTGTCAGACTTTATGGTGAGATTACATATATGTTTCTGGCCTTGTGAGACTGCCTGTCAACCTATCACATATTGTTGTTTCACATGTACATATAAAATGCTTCTCAATGCAGGGACGAATGAGAATATTGTTCAGGACATCTGCTCTGATCATCTGCTCTGGTACTATCAGATTAGAGATGGTCAAGCATGTTTAGAGATGGTTCAGTTTAAGTATTGGTGTGGCATGGTTAAGGTCAGGGCAAGGATGTGGGAGGCTGCTCATTCACCGCTTTAATCTGCATTCTGTGTAAATCAGGAGTGGATCTGAGCAGATGTCCTCAATTACATCCTCATTCATTGGCAATCAATATATTTTGGGACCTGCGGATATGCTCTATACAAGCATTTTGTCTGTAAGATTAGGCTGTTCAGGAGATGTCCATTCATCCAGCCAACACAACACAATCCATACAATTGAAACAGCATAGTTCTTGTCAGAATCTTGACTCTTAATAGAATATTGTAGTCACCTTTCCATTTCTAAAGTGAGTTCTTCTTCGTCTTCTTCTTCTTCTTCTTCTTCCTCATTCCACATGAAACATTGTACACATCTACTTCTACATAGTCAAGCACTGTGTTGTTCATTGACATATCCATACTGGTTTCTTCAACTCTGCTTCCTCAAAGCCGCTGTGGCTGATTTCAGGCTGCTTTTTAAAGCCCTCATTGAGCTACTCTGAATTTAAAATGTCACAATATGCAAATCATGCCTGACCTCTTGTGAAATGCAAAAGGTAGGACAGCATCAAGCCCAAAGCTGAGTGGAGTAAAACAAGGCATGTATAAAAGCAATAGCTGCCGGGAACAACTGGTGTTAGACAAAATGCAAGGTGCACATCTGATCTCGCACACTTGGAAGTTTGCAAAGAATGTTGGGTGACATCTATGTTCAAGCAAGCAAAGATAGGATATATAATACTCGGCACATTAGCATTCTTAAAAGTCACGCTTTAATTGGTAGCAGATTAAAGTTAATTGATTAGCTTGACGGCGTTAAGGCTCCTGCAGATAATTAAGTGTAGTGTTGAGACTTCTGATATGTTGACATTTTGAGAATGAAAAACCTGTAGCGTGTGGGCTCAACACAACGTTAACTAACATCTTAATCATGCAAATTGAAAAACATGGTAGATTTAATTATCGGCAGTCTAATCATTGGTCTTCATTAATTACATTTGGTTTATTTATTCAAATTCACATATCTATTCCACTTATTTCCCAATTATGCAGGACAGTCCTCAGACCCCCACTGGTATGACAAACAGCAATATCATTCTGCTTCATTAGGGAATGGGTGTGAAGAGAGAGGAACAAAATGAGTTTCCAAGGCTGAGTACTGCAGCAACTGGAATGCAGACCATCAAGACAACAAACGGAATACAAAACACAATAAACGCATCACAAAACATCAGATTCAAACAAAAAATGAAATCTATCGATCCAAGCAGGCTGATCCTTCTGGAAGTGTTGTAGGTGTAATCCAGTGAAATAAATAAATGTTGGTCTGTGTCCCAACTTGACTTGTAACCCCAATTAAATACCTATACATACCTCATCTCACCTCAGTCCACCTCAACCCCAATCCCAAACCTTCCCTCTAACATCTAAAATAGATTTCAACATGGGCCCTTGCTCAAATGTCATAGTATAGCAGATTCTACTGGTGCACACTGTACATGCAATATACTAGCTGAATAGCCCTTGCATCTTCTGGTTTGGAATGCTCTGTAATTGAGTTCAAGTGCACCAACTCTATTCAGTCTCTATCTCGTGCTCTCGCTCTCTCTCTCTCCCTCTCCCACTGTCCATCTCTCTCACTGTCTGTCTGTCTGTCTGTCTCTGTCCATCTTTCTCTCTCCTCTACCTCTCTGTCTCTGTCTCTCTCCTCTACCTCTCTGTCTGTCTGTCTGTCTGTCTGTCTGTCTGTCTCTGTCTGTCCGTCTCTCTCTCTTTCTCTCTCTCTCTCTCTCTCTCTCTCTCTCTCTCTCTCTCTCTCTCTCTCTCTCTCTCTCTCTCTCTCTGATAGTTGTGACACTTGGAGAACATAACGAAAGAGTGGCAAAACCGAATGCTCCAAGAAGAAAGTAATTTCACATTAACGTGGTCTAATGCGAGAAGGAGGTTGCGTATGAAGACAAGTGTTCGGAGAAGGGTTATACAATTAGATGGAGACAGAGACATCAATAGACGTTGATGGTTGTAATGAACAGACAGAGTGCTGCAGTAATGACCCTTTACCTTTAATAGTGCTCATTAACAACAGTAGCCGGTTGGTTGAGGAGTATGAGAGACACGATTTGTCATTTGTCTTCATGCCATATACAGCGGAAGCATGTTATCCCTCTCTTAGCTCACAAAGGGTAATAATTACACAAGTGCAATGGAGGAAGTCACATATTTTTTGCTTGTCAAAACTGATAACTGGAACCACCAGGACTTGCTCTGACAAAAAGTAGGAAGAATGCATATCTATATCAAAAGGGATATTCAAATAAAGACTTGTTAAGACTTTTACACAGGCGTATCCAAATCATATGATTTTGATATTTAGTGGTAAGTCTTCCACAGGCTTGAAAGCTAGGCGTGGGCTTTTTAACTTGGCATGTAAAAGAGTGCCTAATTTTTTTTCCCTCCAAGAGGTTTTTTGGTTTCTGATTACTAATTATTTGTAAACATGTGTTTGGTATATCTGACCGACATCATGTGATTATTTGATGTCACTAGAAAATACCACCTTCCACTGCATGTTGAGATAGATTGACAGGAAGTGATGATCCTTCAGGACCTACACATCTCTACCGAAAATGTTTTGCGTGATCACAGAATCTTAAAACTCGTCCATATGAGCATAACATGATAATCACGCTGTTCTTGTACATCTTCCTTTCTCTCCAGAGAACATCTGGGTAGCGTAGCAGTCTATTCCCTTGCCTACCCAGTAGAAACCGGAAGTCAGTGGACTATAGTTATGCACAGAGTGGCTTGGCTGGATGCAATTGGGGAGAAAAAGGAAAAAAAAAACAGACATGGGTTTTTTTGTCTTGCTGCCCAACCTGGATTAGCATTTGCAGGTGGTAATGAATAAGACTGCAAGCTAAACTTCAGAGAGAGGCAGGGTTCATGGCAGACTACTGTTTTTGCAACGTGGGAAAACTTTATTGCCAATAATTAGGTCTCATACCTTCATCAGAGCAAATGGAAATGCTCTGGTATTGGGTGTCTGACATTTGGCCAATGATTTCACCAGTGCAGCTTCTCGAACAAGGCTGGAGTATTTGAATCCAAGCTAATGAATTGAGGAAGTATATATAATCTAACACTGAAAAAACAGGTACTGATTTTTTCATCCACACCCCAAAGCAGAAAAAGACATCCCCTTGGGCATGTCCTCTCATCTGATGTAGCTCTGATTCAACAATTTAAGCATCCCATCTCTTCATTTTCAGACAAGGTAGAAATATACATGATCATATTAACCACATTAATGTGAGACCAATACCCCCTCTGAGCCCCATCCCCAATGTAATTGCAATGTAAAGACGTCTGTGTTAACAGGCAGATACTTTCTTGTTCAGGATATTAATGCATGCACATCTATGCATGTTGTATGCATCATGATGTGAAATGTATGCAGCTTGATTTGTGTCAGGAAAAATGACATAATAACGGCACAGTGCGGCACAGTGGCACAGCAAGAAGGTCCTGGGTTTGAACTCCAGGCCATCCCAGATCCTTTCTGTGTGGAGTTTGCATGTTCTCCCCGTGTCTGCGTGGGTTTCCTCCGGGTGCTCCAGTTTCCTCCCACCACCAAAAAGACATGCATGTTAGGGTTAATACTCCTGTCTGCCCCTGACCAAGGCAATGAAAAGAAGAACTGGAGTTGGTCCCCAAGCACTGCAGCTGCCCACTGCTGCCATACAATAGGATGGGTTAAATGCAGACAGCAAATTTCATTGTAAGAATACAATGACAAAATAAAGTTGTTTTCATTTCAAAAAATTACAGCTTTAAACCAGCATTTAGTGAGGGCAAAACCTTGGTAAAATAAGATAATCACAATCATCCTGTTGAAATCCACTTCAACAGAGCTGACCATGATATCTCAGATTGTAAATTTCAAGGGATGGACAAAGTCAGAATGGCCAAATGTGCAGAGGCAGTGATGTTAATGAATATTTACTGCAACATGAGGCCTATTAGATCTTTTACATTGAAACTATTTATCCTGGGGTCTTCATGATGAACTGTTACTTAATGTCATTCTATGATAGAGAATAGTGTAGAATTATTTTTGTTTTGGTTGCATAAGTATGATGTTCAAGTGCTTTTTATATGCTGTAAGTGAACTAAAACCAATTTAATTCATAATTACATTTTTAACATTTTTTTTCATTCATCTCCCCTAACCACAATCATTTTAAGATTAACATGAAAACTGCAACAATATTGACAAAATGCTAAAAAATATCATGTGTGGAATTACCAACGGGTTTCTAAATCCCATCCAAGCTGATAAAACAACTAAATGTAAATGTGCAAGCGTAATGGGGGAATAGAGGGTACCTTCAAAAGGGAGCGTATAGAGAGGACTTGAGGAGAATAGAAAAACACCAGCACAAACACATCTAGATTATTGATTTATTGGGGCCTATAGTCTTAGAGACGGGTGCAAGATTGATCAAATGGAAGGTTATCCTTACTCAGAGAGGCAAGCTGTTTGCCAATAGCCATCACCGGAAACTCGAAATGGATTGCGCAATACTTGACATTCCTTAGCATGACAGAGCAACTAGATGGAAACTTAAAGGTGTGAGTATGGCTTGTTCTAGCAACAGACATGGACTGATCTATCTATCTCTCTATCTCTCTCTCTCTCTCTCTCTATCTATCTGTCTGTCTGTCTGTCTAATGCGCTCCTTGCCATGATAGTAAATGATATGAGTCAATTAAGATATCCATCGGTCTTCATCAGAGAGATTGTTAGATACTTACGATGCTGGCAGATGATTTGCATGTGTTGAAAATGGGTTGTTTTTCCCAAAAAAAACCACAATTTTGCCCTATGTATTTATTCTGTATCTATTATTAGACAAATAATTAAATAAATTATTTGTCTATTTACATATTTATAATTTGTTATTCAGTTACTTAATTGATAAAGAAATAAGCAATGTTTTGTCTATTTACTGAGCAGCGTTGGATAAATTAGTTGATTTGAAATATATGTGTAGTAGAGTCATTTTTTTAGTGATGGCAACATTTTTAACTGGTCTACCTACAGGTTCATCGATGGGAAATTTACTATGTTGAATAGTGCTGTTTGTCATGCTTCAGTGGTAAATATGGTAAACAGTATAGGATATGTATGTGGTATACAATATTATATCACAAATAAACTCCTGATCACCCCCCCCAAAAAATAAAAAAATCCACAAACACTATATCTCAGGCACAAATTTAAGTTATGTTGCACTGCAGGTTTCCAAGAACCTCCCCATCTGTCAACCTCCTCTTTTAACACTGAGAGCTGAAGCATAATGGCATGGTGCTGTTGAAAGGTGGGGCATGGTGGTTGACAGGGTCTATTTAGATTGACAGTTTGCATCTATGAATGTAGAATAACACACAACTACCATCTGTGTGCTGCAAGCAAGTATTGTGAAAACTATGAAGCATATATCCTGGGCTGTGATAGAGAATGGGTCATGCTACTGTTTCTTCCAAGTCCCAAGACTGCTGGTATGGTTTGTTGAAAGTCTATTAATTTCCGTCTGTGCCCATGTTGACAAGAATCTCCACCAGGTTTATTGCCTGAATGTTTCATCTGTTAGGGTAGAGCAGTAAAACGAGACATAATTAAACCCTGTGAACCAAAATCCAACCCACCCATTAATCTTTTCATTGTAACTCAGTATACTAATGGAAGCAGTGGTGTCAGGTTGTCAAGTGTTGAATGTGAAGCTGACAGGTTTCACTCATCTAACGTGCATGTAATTAGTATGAAAGCACTGACGTGCTTGCAGTCCTCAAAATATATTTCAATCCATCAGGTTTCCAAGAAAAGTCTTAAAAAGGTGAGTACAGGCATCAAGGTAGCATAGCGGTCTATTCCGTTGCCTACCAATACAGGGATCGCCGGTTTGAATCCCCATATTACTTCTGGCTTGGTCGGGCATCACTACAGACACAATTGGCCGTGTCTGCAGCTGGGAAGCTGGATGTAGGTATGTGTACTGGTCGCTGCACTAGCGTGTTCTCTGGTCGGTCAGGGATCCTGTTCAGGGGGGAGGGGAACTGGGGGGAATAGCATGACCCTCCCACACGCTATGTCCCCCTGTCAGGTGAAAAGAAGTGGCTGGTGACTCCACATGCATCTGAGGAGACATGTGGTAGTTTGCAGCCCTCCCTGGATCAGCAGAGGAGGTGGAGCAGCAACCGGGATGGCTCGGAAGAGTAGGGTAATTGGCCGGATACAATTGGGGAGGGGGGGTAGGAAAGTCCCTTGAAATGTGATTTGCATTAACTATACATCATCACACATAACATCTGAGCAAAAGTTCCATAGACACTGTATACCATATTCATATATACTGATTAATACATTGCGTTTTGAAATTAAATGAAAAAGAAAAAAAATTGATAAACTCGCAAATGTTGTCACTGCTGTGTGGACAAATGCAGGACTGTATTTCTGTAACATAATCTGAGGATGACTAAAATTGCATTCATGAATGTGCCATGCCTTATAAAGATACTCCTAACTGCCATAAGTTCTCATAAAATACTCCCAGAATGAGTGGGACCCAGTTGCATGTTTTATCATAGCAAAAGATGCAGCAACTGCCCAAGAAATCCTCTACAGTTTTTTTTGTTTTTGTTTTTTGTTTGTTTTTTGTGTTTTTTTTTGCAGCTTCCTTGTATTTGATAATATTTTTCTTGTTATATTTAGTTTTGCATTATGGGTATATTTTGTGTAATTTATAGGATTTTTTCTACACTCCCAACCATCCTTCAAACACACATGACTGCTGTTTCAAAGATAGTGTGATTTGTCATCTGGTGTGTTCTATTATGGTGTATCATAGGAAGAGTCCTACAATTTCCACTGCCGGCTGTTGTGTCATGCTCATCACATTTGACAGCTGTTCAAACTTCACCGCATCTGCTTATGCAGAGGAAAGTTCCGCTGCTATCATTAGCATGTTCACAACATTGCCATATTGCCCATTTTTGCATCTGTTCTCAGAAGTAAACTGTAACTGATGGTATTATCTAAAGCCGTGATTCAATAATCTCGCTAATCCTTTGGGACTTCTGAGAACTAGATGTTGTAGAACTGAACACTTGCTGTGCTTTTGGAAGAGTAAGGAGCCTAAGAGTCGACAGCTGAAATTATGTTGAACGGGATAAAACTATTTTTGGGATTAGGAATATTTCATTGGAAAATTAATGAACGCACTTTGCAAAAATATAGAACCCTTCTATTCCCATGAAAGCCTTCTTACAGAAAATATCAAATCTATGACTGCTTGAGTTTGGAGATGGGCATATTTGTAAAAATCCAAAACGTTTTCTCCTCCCAAATTCATCAAATTATGACAGTGAAATGTGGGAGCGATTAAAATGCATGCCTTTTGGGGGAATGCACCACACTGGAAGGCTATATTGTGTTTGGAGTTGGGCTATGTTTAGACTGGAGAAATGCTAAGGTCATAAGAGGCTTTGGGGTGAAAAAAATAACACCCTCAACCCTCCATCCCTTATTCCTTCACACTTTCCTGCAAACCTTGCCATTTCAGAGATTTATAAATAGTATTAAGCCTGTTCTTGGCTCTCTTGTCATTATGTCCTGCTCAATTTGAGTGGCGGTTGTCACAGGCAATTTCTATCAGACTCTTAAAAAAGCCTATACACCAAGGAGGAGAAAATTCTCTTTGAGGAGACGAAGCTTGAAGAAGAATGAGCCAACAACTGTTAATTGTTGATCTACACTGGTGAGTAGATAGAAAATGCATATATATATATATATATAGTAATATCTCAAAAGGTCTGTAGACCATTCTAGTAAAGAAAAAAATTCTCTTTGGACCAGTGATTTAATGAAGATTAGCGCTGTAGGACTGCTCTTTGATAACCTGCAACCCAGGGCATCTTCCAGTACATCTTATGATTTATGCAAGTGCACATAGTTACTCCCACAAAGAACCCCAAATTATATAACTTGCACATCTGTATGTTATGCTGCTAGTCATTTCTCTAAATCACCTTCACATGTCACTCCTAAATGTGCAGTATATCCACTGACGAAAACTGGAAGCAAGAGTAGCTGATGTATCAATAGAATATATTGTGGCTGGATATATCATGTGCTTAATTACGAAAGCGGTGAAACAGACCATAAACTAAGCTGTACTATACACTGATGAGCCAAAACAATATAACCACCTGCCTGATATACTGTTGGTCCTCCATGTGCCGCCAAAACAGCACCGTCCCGCCAAGGTATGGACTCTACAAGACCCCTGAAGGTGTTGGCACACATGTACATGACCAGCCACGTGATCTAAAAGAAAACAGGACTCATCGGACCAAGTGACCTTCTTCCACTGCTCCAAGGTCCAGTTCGCATGCTCACATGTCCATTGTAGGCACTTTTGATGGTGGACAGGGGTAATCATGGGCCCTCTGACTGGTCTGCAGCTACACAACCCCATACACAGCAGGATGTGATGCACTGTGTGTTGTGACACATTCCTCCCTTGACCATCATTAAAGTTTTCTGTGATTTGTGCCACAGTAGACCTTCTGTCGGATTGGACCAGACAGGATAGCTTTCATTGCCCTTGAGCATTGATGAGCCTTGGGTGCCCGACGCCCTGTCGCTGGTTTGTGGTTTGTCCCTCCTTGGACCACTGTCAGTAGGTACTCACCACTGCTGACCAGGAGCACCCCACAAACCTTGCTGTTTCAGAGTCGTCTGGCCATAACAAGTTGGCCATTTTCAAAGTCACTCAGGTCTTTACAGCTGCCCATTTCTCCTGCATCCAACACATTGACTACAAGAACCGATTGTTCACTTACCATCTAATCCATTCTACCATCTACTTAGACCTTGACATGTGCCCTTGTTTGGAGATGATCAATGTTATTCAGTTCACCTGTGAGTGGTCATAATACACTGCTCAAAAAAATAAAGGGAACACCTAAAAACACAATATAGACCTCGATGAATGAAATATTTCAGCTGAAAATCTTTATTTATTAGACAGAGGAATGTGTTTAGAGCAAAATAACCTAAGAATGATCAATGGAAATCAAAATCATTAGCCCATTAAGGTCTGGATTCAGAATCATACTCAAAATCAAAGTGGAAAATGAGAACATAGGCTGATCCAACTTCTGTGGAAATCCTTCAAGACGATTCAAAATGAGGCTCAGTAGTGTGTGTGGCCTCCACTTGCCTGTATGCACTCCCTACAACGTCTGGGCATGCTCCTGATGAGACGACGGATGGTTTCCAGAGGGATCTCCTCCCAGACCTGGATCAGGGCATCGGTCAACTCCTGGACAGTCTGTGGTGCGACATCGCGTTGGCGGATGGTACGAGACATGATGTCCCAGAGGTGCTCAATTGGATTCAGGTCTGGGGAACGTGCAGGCCAGTCCATAGCATCAATGCCCTCGACATACAGGAACTGCTGACACACTCTGGCCACATGAGGACGAGCATTGTCATGCATGAGCAGGAACCCAGGGCCCACTGCACCAGCATATGGTCTGACAATGGGTCTGAGGATCTAATCCTGGTACCTAATGGCAGTCATGGTACCTCTGGCTATCACGCAGAGGTCTGGGCGGCCCTCCAAGGATATGCCTCCCCAGACCATCACTGACCCACCGCCAAACCGGTCATACTGGAGGATGTTGCAGGCAGCAGAACGTTCTCCACAGCGTCTCCAGACTCTCTCACGTCTGTCACATGTGTTCAGTGTGAACCTGCTCTCATCTGTGAAGAGCACAGGGCGCCAATGGTGAATCTGCCAACCAAGATGTTCTCTGGCAAAGGTCAATCGGGCTGCACGGTGTTGGGCTGTGAGCACAGGCCCCAATTGTGGACGTCGGGCCCTCATACCATCCTCATGCATTCTGTTTCTCACTGTTTGAGCAGAAACCTGCATATTAGTGGCCTGTTGAAGGTCGTTTTGTAGGGCTCCGGCAGTGCTCCTCCTGTTCCTCCTTGCACAAAGGACCAGATAGCGGTCCTGCTGCGGGGTTGTTGTCCTCCTGCGGCCCCTCCACGTCTCCTGGTGTACTGGCCTGTCTCCTGGTACCTCCTCCATGCTCTGGACACTGTGCTGGGAGACACATCAAATCTTCTTGCCACAGCACGCATTGATGTGCCATCCTGGATGAGCTGCACTACCTGAGCAACTTCTGTAGGTTGCAGATACCGCCTCATGCCATCTCTAGTGGTGAAGGCACTAGCAAAATGAAAAACTAACCAAAGATCGGCCAGAAAAGATGAGGACAGGCAAATGGTCTGTGGCCACCACCTGCAAATCCATTCCTTTTATAGGGGTTGTCTTGCAAATTGTCTAATTTCCACCTGGTGGAAATTAGACAATTTACCAACAGGTGAAATTGGGTCACAAATCAGTGTTGCTTCCTAACTGGACAGGTTGATATCTCAAAAGTGTGACTGACTTGGAGCTACATTGCATTGCTTATGTGTTCCCTTTATTTTTTTGAGCAGTGTATTTTGGCTCATCGGTGTATGTTTCACTAATCTGCTGGAAGGTTTTAGGCAGATATTCAACACACAATTTGACAACCATCAGGGAATAGCAGCATAAAAATGAAATCCTACCCAGACTCATATATGGGAGAAATAAATGATGTAATTGACAGAAAATATCTGGGGTTTGAGACTTTGTACTTTTGCAGAAAGTAGTCTATACATACTGCAATAAGTAAGAAACAGCACTGAGTCTGGGAGTGCTGCACAAAGCTGTCTTTTGTTCTCAAGGCTCTTTGCCCTCAGGTCCACGAGATGCTTTGAGATCTACATACTCCTAAGATACCTGCTCATTCAAATCTAAACAGTTTTCTGCCCCCTAGCCAGAAATAATAAGCCTAATTTCAGTACTTTCAATATATGACATCTCACACTTATTGTGAAAGTATTATCAATATATTTAAACACTGGACAAGAATTAATGCGGAAAGAATGATAATATCAAAGGGTAAGTGACAAATTTGTTGTAATAAATGGAAATTTGAAAAAAAAGGTCTGATCTGATAAATTGCATTTCTAATTAATTATTATATCTTTAGACTTATCAAACACCTATGTTAAAACAGGAATAGAGATATAGAGATGTCAGTAGAAGAAATAGAGATGTCTTCTACATCTCATTTCTTTATACTTTTGATCTAACTTGGGTATCTTGGAATCCTGATTTTCATTAATGTGAATAATTGCCCTTATAAAAACCTAAGTGATTGAATCATATTTAGCTTTAGCTTTTCAAATTTTTCTTCATCTCCCTACTGGCAAAAAAAGAAAAAAACAGCCAATCAAGAACCATTAAAAACAGATTGAAGAATGCCCATTCATCCTTAAGACAAAAAAACAAACAAAAAAACAAAAAAACAAAAAAAACACACTCATCTTCACCTCTCGCCAACCTCTTGCGCCTGACCTCCCTTTTATTTGGATCCCTTGCTCCTTGTTAAAAGGACCCAGCCCTGGTTGGAGCGGGGGTGGTGATACCCCTAATGAAGATGAATATTCAGCTGCTTTAGCGAGGCTCCTGGAAAATTGCCCAGCCTGCACTTGGTGCTCCAGTCAAATTGGTGGTGTGGTGTGGGAGCAGGGAGCGGTTGACGTACAGAGGCTGAAGTGGTGAGTAGGTTGGCAGGGGTGAGTGGAGAAGATTGAGGTGTCAGGGAGAGAGGCACATGTGCCTGTGCGCTGCTGGCAAATGAGCAGAAAGAGACACGTATTGTGCGGGCATACACGTACACACATGCACGCACAAAATGATATGCCCACTGCACACGCATGCATAGAGATAAACATAGTGCTTCATTAAGGCTCACACTCTCATTTTGAGGGAGTCAGGTAGCTGGAGTTGTACTGGGAAACATTGCAGGATGTATGAAATAGTTTACATTAATGATGGTAAGGTTCACAGTGTGCTGTGACTAGAAACTTAATGGTGTGCCATGTGTTGTCGCGGTACAGAATAGCACCTTTGGCCATAGCTGTGAGCGACTTCTTGTTGCCAGGTGGAGAGGGGAGTTAGAGAAAGCCAGCGGCCATTAGTGGTATTGGCTGTTGGACGTGAAAAGAGAAGAAATGTGGGGCAGCTTTGCCACCCGTTTGAAGTAGGGACAGCTTGTTTGTGAAGTGGAGGCCGAGTGCTCAGCTTTCATATCCTGCTCTCATATGACCTGGGGAGACCTCAACTTCATAAACCATATTGGCTGCATTGCCTGAGAAAACACTGACACAACACTCAATTCCAGCACTTACGGGGACCGGAAATCATGGTGCTTTATGAAGTGAACTAGATAAGACACAATTTAGACTTTAAATGCCAGCACCTGACATGACTGTCAAACAAATAAGTACAAGTGCTGGTATTTTATTGACTCAATAATTAGGCAATGAACATGAGGTGTTTGTTTAGGTATTGTTTGAGTCCAATATTACTATAATATTACTGCAAGATTTTGTCATTGCAAACCGTGAAAAGGTTCAAGCACCTTATTAGAGAATTTCATGCAGGGTTTACCAAATGGCTTCTCAGCCCTCTGGTAAACCCTGCATGAGATTATCAGAAAACAACACAAAATATTGAATGACAAGTGCTCTATGTTCAAAGCTTACCTATAAGGAAACTACCACAATCTACAGTGGCACTCACCATTTGATAAGGTAAACAATTGGATGAGTAATCTTAAATAATAAGAGGAGCCAGAGGACGAACTCCTACCATCTTCTCTCAAGTTTTGAAAAAATGTGCTCTGACTGAGTTTTTGACACAACTGCTGATCCAGCTCTCAGGGATGAGGGCTTGGGAGACTTATATGCTTTTTGTCATCTCTGCATTTCTTGGGAGGGAATTGGCAGATTATTTGGTCAACCTCGATCAGTTCCACTGCAGCTTAGAAGGAATACATGCTCGCTGACTAATATTGCCAGCAAATCCATCAAAGTCAGAGAGCTTGTACCCCTCTAAAACTTGTATGTTGCAATCAAGCACACCAAGCCAACACCATCGCAAACAGAGAACGTTACTTGCCCATGACTGACAATGACAGATCATATGGGAAAAAAATAAATAAAAAAATACTGTTTTGGTAAGTCTTCGACTGGGAAAGCATGTAACAGTGAACTTCCATCTTCAAAGCATTGCTATAACTTAAAGCAGTTTTCTTTGTAGTTTAATATCCCCAAAATAATTTCAAAATAATTTGTTAAGATGCTCACTGCACAGTCATGAGCCTTGATGTGGGAACCAAAAGCAGATTTTCTTCTGACATCATTGTCGTCTGTATCCTTATTCAGCCCCATGTTCCTGCATGCTTAACCAATAGAGGGGAAATAGCCATGAAGGAGAGAAAAAAAAGTGCAGAATTTTGAAAAATCTTCAGCTCTTTCAAATTTCATCTTTCAAAAAGCTTTTGCAATACATCCCATGATAACTTTGCAGGTTGTTTCTATTTTTTCTTCTCTCTCTACTTTGATCAGTTTATTTTATCTATTCTTTTTTTATGTTAAACTGAAAGTCCACATGTCCACAGAGTAGTCATGCCCCCCCCCCCCCCCCCCAGGAGGTGCAGTTGCATCCATATAAATGGCACTTATGTTGCTGATGCATGTTTCAAACAGAACTTGGCAAACAATAAGACTCTATAAACTAGTAGCTCTCATGTGAAAACTACATAAATTTAGCACAGTATATTTTCTGATGAGGGGAGACATGGCCAGCAGAGTTTCTACTTTTATCATTATATTGAGTGTGTTCATTAAACACAGCGTAATATGGACAAATGCAAGTAATTCCCTCTGTTTCACCCAGACAGCAAGTGTGTATCTGAGGGGCACCACAGTTTAATGAGTTAGACATAATGAGGGAAACTCTCCGAGTTCAACCAAGCTAACTAGCACTGGGAGGGTTTTGAACAGATGTCTGTATCCATTTACATCCATCTTACTCAGAGCAGCTGTATTGATTCATCCATGTGTTTGCCGTCTTGTACCAGGCCAGATATCTGTTTCTGGTGCCCATTGCGGTATGCATCCTCCTGCTGCATATACATCACGAGGTGATTGGTTAGATTTGCTGATTGGTATTTTTGTCAGAATTCACTGCCTCATTTTCTTTTTCTCTTCCTCCTGACTCATTTTTGCTCCCTCCTTTTAAACACTGGACCTCATTCATCAATCGTTTGCTCGTACAAATTTGTTCTTACACACTCATGGAATTTATTTTTTTTAGCCCTCAAGATTGTATGACAGATTCAAAGCCTGATAGTTATTTGTAATTCGTTCCCCCTAACATCTATTACCTACCTCTTGCAATGAGCAATCACCCAGGCTTGCAAAGACATCAGTGTTAGCCATTGGTGTCTAAATTCAGGGGTTATCCAGGTTCTACTCTGGTCTCTCAGACAAACTTCAGGGCTAAAAAAATCCCATGGGTATGTAAGAATAAATTTGTACGTACAAAAGATTGATGAATGAGGCCCATAGTTCTTGATGTTGTTATTGATTATTCTTTAAATTTAACGTTGAGCCCTGAAAGTACAGGGTCAGCATTAACAGAAGAGTTCTGTTCTGTTGTTAATTTGTCTTGGCAAAATTCAGTGTTTTCAATCCCTTGCAGGTAAACAAGTTGTTTTACTATTAGAGAGTGTTTAATAAAATAAAACAACTATTTTTTCAGCAAACTCACACATCCTCTGTAAATTCTACCATCCAGATTTACAGTCTGGTTAATACTATACAAATGATCAATTGTTTGTGTGGTTAACAGTGGATACCACCAACGTGTATTCTAAAGTGCATGTTTTGAGTATAAAAAAGAAAAGCACGTGTGCTGGGTGTGCTATTGATTAACATCCCAAATGTGTAATGTAAAAAGATTGCCCATCTCAAACAAAACTAATTCCATCTGGGCAGAGATCAGAACACCTTATACATGGTTTTCCACTACAACTAAATAAATCTGAATTACTCAAACCATTTCCAAATGTCTCCTTTTTGTGCAAAACTATCTCATTTGTCACCTAACTTACCCTTCTGATTGGTTTCCGCTAACACCTTAGCCAGCATAAAGGAGGGGGGGGGCTTCTTATGTTTTTCTCTGTCCACACTATTTTCTACCACCTTCTTTGGTCTTTAGCTAACACTGCTTAGCAAACATTGGGTTTGTACCATTGCAATAGTGAACACTCACTCCCTCCGATCTCCTTTTATCCGTTGGCAGGCATGGAGATGTGAGGAATGAGCAGCCTACAACAATATCAAGTGATAGCAGTCAACGCAACAGAAAGCTAATGAGCCACAGCAAACAGCTTGTGGGGTGTAAGCAGTTGCATCAAAAGTCCTTCATCAGAGGCTTGAGCATGCTTAAGTGAATAAATTCTATCCTGAGGCTGGCCACGGTGGAAAACAGACGTAAACCACTCAAATGTATACAACTCGAAGTGGGAGCAGCTGCACAAACTCCCGCACCTCTGAAGAATACATAGAATACATAGACAGTACAACAAAGGCTCCACCCGGGTGTTGACTGTGGAAATGAATCACAACAAATTCTATTTGCTAGCTTCACTTTTGCAAGATATACTAAAATGTTTTTCTAAGCTATTTTTACTGAGCTGCCATGGTATTGTTGTTCAGAAAGAGAGAGAGAGAGAGAGAGAGAGAGAGAGAGAGAGAGAGAGAGAGAGAGAGAGAGAGAGAGAGAGAGAGAGAGAGAGCAAGAGAGAGAGAGACATGGAGAAAGACAGAGAGAGGAACACAGACAGAACGTAAGCAGCAGTGACTTAAGAGGAGCAATGCTAAGGTCTTTAAAAGTTTTGCGTATTTCCCCTCCACCATCATCGTCCTAATGTGAAAGATTCAGACAATGGTGTTAATTAGAATTCCTGTCCGATCATTGCTCTTTCTGAAAGCATCCTTTCCCCAAGTCATCTGCCTCATCGTGGTGATCCTCGGCTAGTCCTCTCCACCACAAATCCTATCCCTGTTTCCCATGCAGGTGTTGGACTGGCATTGTGAATAGCCCCATGAATGCTAATGGGCCGTTGTAATAAGGTCTTTGAAGTATGCAACACACTGTTGCGGAATCATAATGTGAAAATCCCCCTTTGAGTCTAGAGACTCGGCCGTGCCTGACACCAGCGGCCTTTCTCTCTCTCTCTCGCTCTCTGAATCTCTCACCCAACCTTGCCTTGTCTTTACCGTAGCACTGCTCTGCCCTCCCTCACCCCCCCCATCTCCCTATGCTAGTCTTTTTAATATTCATTTCTCGCAAACTCGCCTTGCTCTGATAGGTCTTAGATGACAAGGTTTCCAAATACTAACATGTGGAATGTAGCGATCCGTGGGAAAAGAGTGAGGAAGCCGACAGTGCAGGGAGGGGAGCGGATTATTGGTTTAGGAGAGAAGTAGGGGGGGAGGTTTAGTCAGAGATGGAGCAGGAGGGGGGTAAAGCACACATCTATAAAACTCTGATTGCGGTTACCCAGAATGTTTTATTTATAACTGACAGCAAATTACCCAGAAAATAATTACTGCACCGACTGACTTGATCGGTAAAGTGGCAGTGGCATCTTTTAGATAACGAAGATCCGTCTTGCGGTCTATCTCCAAATCGGTCTACCACCCAACCCCCACCCACCCAACGCTCCCTCATCTTCCTCGCTCTTTCCGACTCTCATTCATCTCTGCCATCACTTCATCATTTATGCCACTGTCAATCATTCTAGCCGTGCTTATAGTCGGGTGAGTTATGAGGTGCTTTTATTTGCCAGGAGTGTCATTGGACTTGACCCATGATAAAGCTTTGACAGAAGGGTTGTTAATGATGGAGCCATGCTGACGGATGTGCAGTGATACAACAGCCAGAAGGGGAAGCCGTGAAAGGGCTGACCTTTTTCTACCAAGTGGGCCGTGGGCTTCCACTTCTCCGTCCAACCACTGTCTGGTGGAATACTATATTGCCCTTGGCTGTGGCCATTGTCATCATCATCACCTCCGTAGTCACTGTTATATCATCATTGCTAAGCAATTCTGCCGTTCAAATTCTCACTTTTTCTATTTTCTTGTTCTACCACTTTTCCCTCTCTCTGTCTTCTGTTTTTCTCTTGCTCTCCCTTTTTTCCGTCTCTTTCTGTCTTATTTCTCTCTGCTTGCTTGTTTGATTCTTCTTTGTCAGTTTGTGAACAGTCAAATTGTATTTCTCTTCTGTTTGTCTCTAGTTCAATTTCCTTTTTCCTGTTCTTTGCTTTCTTTTATCTCACTGAACAGGTCATTCTCTCCCTTCCTCCCCTCCCCCTTCTCTCTCGCTCTCTGTCTCTGTCTCTGTCTCTCTCTCTCTCCTTTGCTTTCTCATTCTACCTCTCCACCATTCTCATTACAGCAGGTGATCACCCATTGAGCTCATCAACCCTGGGTGAACTCTTTCACCCCTGACTGATGATTCTGAAATGGGGGGCTGTCGCCACAGTGACAGCTTGTTCTGAAGAGAAAAATATTAATGGCTCCTCTTCAGACTAAAATGCTACACGCTAACCCTCGGTTCCATCCACCCTTCCATATACGGTGGCGCACATCTCTGGTATTTCTTAAATGCCAGCGTCAGTCACGAATAGGTCAGGACAACAAGTACTTAAATAAGGCTTTGTCACTGATTAATGAGAGGTAGAAAGGACTACGGGAGGGCTTGTGACTGCCTAGCACCAACAAAACAATGAATGTTTTTGTCAATAGCCATGTGCGCTCTCCCTGTGTCCTCCTGTCTGTCTGTCTGTCTGTCTGTCTCTCTCACTCTCCCCCTCTCTCTCCCCCTCTGTCTCTTTCTCTCTCCCGTGGGGAGGCGAGAGAGAGAGAGAGAGAGAGAGAGAGAGAGAGAGAGAGAGAGAGAGAGAGAGAGAGAGAGAGAGAGAGAGAGAGAGAGAGAGAGAGAGAGAGAGAGAGAGAGAGAGAGAGAGAGAGAGAGAGAGAGAGAGAGAGAGAGGAGCCCCTTCAGAAATCTGACAGCTGCACTGGGTAACCCAAAAACACATGTTCCCAGCTGCAGGACTCGGGGAAAATCCAATCAGATCCCACCAGGCCTACAGTGACTTCTCATTTGCTAAGCTAACAGGCCTTCTACCGGCATTGTTCTAATTGTATTAACAGGTTGGACCCCAGCCAAGAGACACTATGGCATTAACATGCTCATGTTATTGACTACTTATCCGTAAAAATGCATCCCTTGTCACTGTATTATACTCACATGTGGCACAAATCATCTAATCTGAGCATATTAAAGTCACTTAAAGGAGGTTGGGGTTCACCCATGGTTTTATTATAGCATACAAATCTAATCGGAGACAATGTGTAAATTGGTTGGCTTAGAGACAAATATGGTACAGTGTGCATAGCATAAAATATATTTCATTTCACATTTCCCTTTGTCTTGGCACACTTTGCTTGTTTGAACAGTCAAATAGCTTTTGTGTTGACAGTACTTGATGGTTTTCTATCTCTCTCTCTATCTATTTAATTATCTATCCATCCATCTATCTATCTATCGATCTATCTATCTATCTATCTACAATAACACAAAATTAATTAAAGCATCTATCAGTCTCAAGAGATTGCTAAATGCTTGGAAGTTGATTTGCCAAATTCAAATGACATCTAACCTCATATGTGTGAGATGATAACATTTGATTTGGATAGACAATAAAATTCTAAATTCAGGTCCGTGGTGGTGTAGCGGTCTAAGCATCAGCTTTGTGTCGATGCAGTTGCCCACTGGGGACCGGGGTTCGCGCCTCGGTCTCGTCAGATCCGACTATGGCTGGACTCGCTGAAGCAGCAACAATTGGCAACGCTGTCTTCGGGAGGGGGGCACAGTTGGCTTGTGTTCGACACATGAATGCGTCTCTGTGTGTGTGGGAAAAAGCAGTGGTTCGACCTGGATTCGCCTTGTCATGAACGTGGTGAGGCGTCTCCTTCGAGACTGCTGGCCGGAGAGATGCGGTTGGCGAATGCATGCAGTACGAGGGTGGGTGTTTGAACTAAAATAGGGATCGATTGGCCACTGAATTGGGAGAAAAAAGGGAAAAATCATAAATAAATAAATAAATAAAATCTAAATTCAGTGTTTATAAACAGCAGGGGAAAAGACTACTTTTCGAAAAAGCACATTTTTACTCTTTGTTTGTTGCATTATCTCTCGCTCTCTCTGTCTCTCTCGCTCTCTCTGTCTTTGTCTCCACCTATCAATCTCTCCAGCTATATATAGCATTTTAGCAAAGGTGTTGGTTCCAAAACCAATACTAAAAATTTTACAGCTTTTAAACAACTTGCAAAAGTACCCTGTGTGGAGAATAACCTATATCAAACTACAACTGCAAATTTAGGATTTTGGACAATGCCTTATCTATTGTAATATGTATCAAGAAATATATAATTTCTCTCTAAAACAGATGCACCTTAAATAAACTAATAACTTATTGTAACAGCACCAAACACAAGCCAGCAACATCATTCTCAACCCTCATCAGTCTGTGTTATTCCTCGGTACAGACCTGGCACTCTGCATAGATGCAGAGTTTTAGCTGCGTTCATTTTTTTTCTTTCTCCAATGTAATTAACTTGTGGAAATGATTTACCCTTGAATGCCTGTCAGATCAATTTCTCATCAGAGGTCTTTGTAAACCTGCTGTGGTGCTCGCAGCTTGCCAGATCACAGGCGTTTGGCACATCAGGTCACACATGATGGCCTTTAGAATGTAGGCTGGTTGATCTAATCAGCCTACAAAAACAAAGAGAAGTCCCTCATACTTTTGAGGTGACGATTGGAAATTACATGAAATGGTTTCAAAGCAGCCATTACAGCAATTCAAATAATATGAAGGCAATTAAAGCAATGTTACACTATGACAGTGTTACAACAATGATGCAGTGTTACAAACAAAACCAATGGCAGTGTAACCCTAACTGCTTGTTGATCAGTTGTAACATATTCATTTGTTTATTCATTTTTTAATCTGGTTATTCAGGCCATGTGTTACTGTGGGTATCTAAAGAAAATGATACCGTGTAACCTCAGAAACTGACCTTTCGCAAAGTCCCGCCCCCCATAGTTACTGTTTTTACGCCCGTCAAGCTTTTCAGGCCCATCCAGGAAGCAGCCGGAAAACACCAAAACATGAAGGAATAAATCAGTGAATTCCAAGAGAAAATAAGTGATGCTTTTCAGAGTATTTCATCCTTAATATCATCCCTTGTAAGACAGAAAGGGTTACAGTATGCGTTGGAGGGATACATTCAGAATATTAAAATTAACATTGACTTGCATGGACTCCGGGCCGCCGGGTGCAACTGTAATTATGGGTAAAGCTTACCAGTGACAATCAAAGAATGAGAAACCCCATCAACCAATTCTGAAACAATCCTAAACTAACATTGTGGACCAATCGTGTTCTTGCACTGCAGAGTAAGTTAAATATTTCAGCTATCATTGGAATCTTTTTCATAATTCATTGTCAACGTCATCGCATTATAATGTTGACTTTGGCCAGGGTTCACCACTGTGTTCTTTTATCCAGGAAACTCCGGGCATTCTGTATGGGCTCCTGGGGGTCTGGGGGCTCACCGGGATCTGGGGGCAGCCGGAGACACACACTACATGACCAGGGGGAATGCCCCATGATTTTTTTTTTTTTTACCTTCAGACAAGGACCGAGATTTTCAATGAAATAAGGCTGATGAGAGGCCTCCGGGGGCACACTGACTTTGCTGAATGGCTGGTCCCCCCTGGAGCTCACATAGGAGGAGAAAAGTTAAACCTAGGCCGGATATTGGGAGAGCAGACTGGCCAGAGACTGTCCCAGGGCCCAGTGGGTTGTTCTGAAATGAGAGATGGAACCTGGCTAACCTGTGACTAGGATAATGAAGTTGTTAGTGGGCTAGCTATCGTTAAATTAGGTATCTCTGGCTAAACTGGTTATGTTCATCATGTACTTTGATAATGTTATTTTGTTAGTAATACGTTGATTTGTTGATAATGGCAATCATCATTGTGTGGGTAAAAGTAACAGTTATAATATGTTAGCTATATTAGCTATCCATAATAGCTAGTAGCAAGCTTACCTTTTTAGCAGGTATTTTTGTTGATTTTGGATGGATTAAGCTGGCCATGGTGTCTGCCACACTGCTTAATCCATTGCCAACATGGCTGTTCTTGCGATTTGGTTTTCGGGGAGGGAAAGAAAATTACACCCCTTCCGAACTTTTCGAATATGTTGTATCCGATTTGCAGGTCCCATAAGCACAAAGTTTTGCCATTTTACTGTTTGTTGAACGCTCAACGGATCTCCCTTGCATAGAAACTGTTGCTAAGGTAGGATTGGGCAAGAAGTGTTGTGGGGCAGGACTTTGCAAAAAGTCAATTCCACAGAATTAAAGTCTAGTGTTGACCCGCTGTCCCTCCTCCTGTTACGAGTCTCTGAGCTTTTCAACACATACACGTGTTCAACAGCAGCACCAAGGGGGCTTTTGTCAGTCAATTGAACATATGAATCCCTTTATTTGACAATTTCATGCCCATGGCGTGAAAAGTAATTGGCCATATTAGATATAAGTGTGTCCGCCAGGGCAGTGCTACTCTGTCTCCAATAAAGGGTGTCATGCTGTAGGGTTTTTTTTTTTATTCATATCCTCTCACACTTCATCTCTCATGATTGAGAGATAAAAGCTGAAACAAGCTAGTAATGACTTGTGGCAGTACGGGGCAATTAAAACATTTATCTAAAAAAGTCTGTCAGTGTGTGTGCGCATGTGCGTGTGTGTGTGTGTGTGTGTGTGTAAGTGTGTGTGTGTCCACATACATTCTTGTATGATCTCTGAATTTGTCTTTATTATAGCAAAAAAAGTGATATAGTATGGCATTGAGACATTAAGATGATCGTTCTTGCCCTCTTACAGTCTTCCCGGCAGTTTCCCAAGGACGCGCAGCAGAAAGCAATTGCTATTAGTGCACATATATTGTACTAGCAGATAAATATAGGCTGCTTTTAGCAGATGAGCCACAGCACCATCAATTAAGATTAGGGCAAGCGCTATCACAGTGTCATAAAGAACAACACGATGGCATTCCCTCAATGTCAAAGGTAAAATGAACATGAACAAGCTAGTGGGAGAAATCAAACAGAGTCCAATAGCTCATATGCATAATGCTGTACATTGACAAATAACTATTGATGTATCTTCATCAGTGGGAGTGACATAGTTCAAACAGCTAGCAGCAGATCCCAATCGTGCACTAGAATGAAATTATGTTGAAATTTGGCTGAGATAAATCTAATTCATTCAGTTCAGATATTGGATATTTTCCATTGACACAGGAGGATTGGGGAAATCTCAATCTCCTTTTTTCACTTTGCTTGATACAACTGAGGAGCATCTTCTCATTGAATTGTTTTCTCCCCTCATTATACCAGTTGACTGGAAATGAGGAAACTTATAAACAAGGAGGGGAATGAAACTAGAGCCCGCCAATTGTACATGAAAATGAGAAATGACAGAGATTGAATCCAGCTGAGCTTTGCCATCCAAGCAAAGTCCGTTACCCAACCCACCACCCTCCCTTGTGTTGTCTTGTTTTTTGTTTTTTGTTTGTCACACATTCCCCTGTAGTGTCCTCTTTTCTCTGTCCTGGTTGTAGCGGAATACGGCAATAGTCCTCATGCCAGGCCGGGGGGACGTGGACAGTGTGTACGCCCTGGAAGTCTCAAGTGGTTTCCAAATAAAGGCCATCACTCTCCCTAATTAGACGGTCTCTTTTGGGCTGTGACTAAAATCACCTCTGTGGCTCCTTTCTCGGTCGGATCACACCTAGTTTTAATTAGGCCCCTCGGAATATTAGCCGGGGTCTTCGTTCCGCTTCCTCTCATTAAGGAGACAGACAAATGAGTCTTTAAATTCCCTTATATTCCCCCCACCTCTCTCTTTCTCTTGCTGTCTTTCTCTCTGTTCTCGCTCACTATTTCCTGTTTATGACTTTGCTCTGTTTTTTGTTTTGTTTTGTTTTGTTTTTTTGCGTCCCCATTATATGTGTGTGTGTGTGTGTGTGTGTGTGTGTGTGTGTGTGTGTGTGTGTGTGTGTGTGTGTGTGTGTGTGTGTGTGTGTGTGTCCTGATTTGTCCTATTTTTGAGGACACGTTTCAAAACCCTAGTTAATTGGGATGGCTTGTCTAATTGGGGACAAAAGCCATGTCCCCGACGGGGGAAAAGCTGATTTTTAGGTCAGTGGTTAAGGTTAGGGTTAGGTTTGGGTTAGAGTTAGGTTAAGATTAGGGTAAGGGTTAAGGTTAGGCATGTAGTTCTGATGGCTAAGGTTAAGAGCCTGGGAATGAATGTAAGTCTATGCAATGTCCTCAAAAATGACCTAAGTAAATGTGTGTGTGTGCGTGTGTGTGTGTGTGTGTGTGTGTGTGTGTGTGTGTGTGTGTGTGTGTGTGTGTGTGTGTGTGTGTGTGTGTGTGTGTGTGTGTAGTTAGTATATACTGTATACTGTGTATGGAAATCTAGCTAAGCCTAAATTGAGATAATCAGACATTAGATCAGTGATGATGTCTTATCCCATAAAAATGTTTGGTTTGGCCATAACATTGACTGCAAAGAATATTTAAATCAGAAAAATTTGAGCAATTTTTACATATAAAACTCAGACCTGACCATATACTATACAAACTATCCCAGAAAATTCAAGATTAGAAACTAAAGAATGCGTGCACTGTTTTAGTAAAAGGCATCTCTTGTTGTTGGACACAAATTAAATTTCAATATTGTTTGTATGTGAAATTGGTTATGAGGGGGGGAAGGAAGAAGTATAGACTCACACTGATGAGAAGAGATTAAAAAATCAAGAAATAAGGAAGCATATTATTCAGAAAATTATGTTTATTGGAACATTTTATACTTTAACTGTTATGTTATTACTGTACTATCATCTTTGAAAAACAGAAGTTCATGCAGTGCATGAAACCTGTGCGTTACCTCATGTGAAATCTCATTACTGCGGACGGAGTAACTTTTAGACCTGGCGCTGCTGGTTTTTGGAGGACCCCGTATAAATAATGAAATGAAAGGCCTCTTTGGATTGGGTAAAGTACAAAATGTTGCTGTTGTTTCATTCACACAGAAAAATACATGGTTTACGTCTCACCAAGCGAGGGTGCCCACCTATGTCCCTATAGTAACCACAATTTGCATTCAAGGAAGATGTCGCTTTGCAATATTATACAACAATAATTATAACACATAAATAAAATAAAATAAAACATAAGGGCTAAGTGGATAAGACAAGATTTATACACTTTAAACAACAGCCAAATCACATTACTCTCTACTGATAGCAAAGACCAAATCAAGTAAAATTTTACAATTTTTATCCCTCAGGATGACACAACCATTTAGCCTAAGTGCAGCCCCAGACTTTGTTTTGGTGCAGGTTTTGTGTGTGAGTGTGTGTGTGGATATGCATACAGGAGTTTACTATTTGTGTGCGTATTTGTGAATGTGTACTGAAGTGTGTTTGAGTAATTGATGCTGGTGTGCTGCCAGTGTCATGCACCCTTTGTTCATGAATTATAAACCTAAGAGCAATTACAGCTTTTACACAAATTAACCAAAGCATGCTGGATACGAATGGTAATTGGGTCAGTGGATGTTTCCTGAAACACACCTGGGCTTGCAGTAAGCATTGGTATCAATTATTAATGGCTCCTGTCTTACTCAGGGAGTGTAGCAGCCCCTGCCCTACCACAACATACATATGGGTGTATTAGCATACTCATGATGACAGTCATAATCTCTATGATAATGCCTGGGAGCCTCTTAGTTTTTGTCCCCCCCCCCCCCCTCCCTTAATGTTAGTCCATCCAGATTACAGGTTCAAAAGAGCTGAAATTAAATTGTTCTAAATGTTTAATATATTGGTCTTGGATCAGTGGTATCATGTAAGATGAATATGATGATAACACAAAGTGTCACTTCCAGCACAGCACATGCATGATTGTATTACTTTAAACTGTGAAACAGTATTGTAACACAGAAACATTGAATTTCATTTGTCAATGAATGCAGGAAGTGGTTTGATTTCAGTGGGCCTCAGGTGCAATATATCTGCGGTAGTGAGGTGTTGTTTGTGTATCAGCTGGATGTGGACAGCCTTGAAGAGCTCTGTTGAGCCAGTAACACACATCAGCAGAAGGTTAGCAATCAAACACAGTGGAGGTTGTATTAGTGACTAACTCACTGTATGTTTCTCACTGCAATGAGACTGGAACCTGAACTAATCTGGATGCACCAGAGCTGAGAACAACACCTTATTATAGAAAGAACTGGAGTCAAGTCGATGCTCGTTCTGAACCAGAGAGTAATGGTAATAAGGTGGCCTGTGAAATAAAATGATTTGAGTTGTCATCTCCATAACAACCCATGACAAGTTTTGACTCATGCAAGGGAACCTTGACAGATGGAAATGACAGATGTTCTGAGTTGAGCTGAATGTACCAACTGCATTGACTCCAACCAACTAGTAACTAGTGCAATGGTGATAAGGTGGCCTGTGAATGGTTAAAGTATATGCTGTGTTGGAGTCAAACTTGAGTCACATGTGACTCCAGTTTCCATCTATAGTAAGCTTTTGCTCTTAGCTCCTATGTCCAGAGTATTTCAGGTCCCAGTCTCACTGCAGGAGAATCATATCCTGCTTTACTAACTTGTACAACTCAGCTCGGTCTGATTGCAAAGCCCCTGTTGGTTTGACGCCAATGTAACAAAGATACTCCAGGCCTCCAGCTGACACACAAACTATGCCGTGCTGCGACGCCAATCTATTCATGAAAGATGTCTCCAAGGTGCATGACAAATGTCAGAATCTTTTTAAGATTTTCTGCTTGCATTCTCAAGGTGCCTTACTCACAGCAACCATGAGAATACAAAAGCCTAATCCACACATAATCTACAAAATACCGAACACAAAGAATTAGATAAATAAGATGCTCTACTATGATATATGAATTGAAGTAAAAAGTCCTCCTGCACCATCCCATGACTACTCATTTACAAGTGCCATGAATTTTAATAGAGATCATTGCTGTTGTTATTTTTTTATGTCGCTCATACTTGTCGAGACTGACTTTTGATAAAAGATCCAAAATTATGCTCTGCATTTAACCCATCCTAGCTTCACAGCTAGGTTGGGTTAAATGCAGAGCAGTGTTGTAGTCGAGTCACTAAACCTCGCGTCCGAGTGGAGTCTTGAGTCCCCAGTGTTTGAGTCGGGGTCCAAGTCGGAGACCCCAAAGAAGAGTCTGAGTCAAGTCCCCATTATCTGAGTCCAAGTCCGAGTCATCAAGGTTGAGTCTGAGTCGAGTTCCAAGATGGGCTCCAGTACTCCACTCTGGCACCGTAAAAAAGCTGACGTACAAATAAAAAAGGTCTACATTACACAAAAATTACACAGCTGTCACCATTTCAAAGGGAGTTTATTTACTTTGTGACACAATAGCCAAACAAATGCACTCACAGGCATATGCACACACACCAGTGTTGTAGTTGAGTCACTAAACCTCGAGTCTGAGTCGGGTCTCAAGTCCCCAGTGCTCGAGTCCAAGTTGAGTCACGAGTCCTGAAAATCAGGACTCGAATCAGACTCGAGTCCGAGTCCTGGACTCGAGTACTACAACACTGATGCAAAGCATAATTTCCCTATGGGGATCAAATCTACTACTACTACTTTCGGCTGCTCCCGTTAGGGGTCGCCACAGCGGATCATCCGTTTCCATTTCTTCCTGTCTTCTGCGTCTTCCTCTGTCACACCAGCCACCTGCATGTCTTCCCTCATCACATCCATAAACCTCCTCTTTGGCCTTCCTCTTCTCCTCTTCCCTGGCAGCTCCATATTTAGCATCCTTCTCCCAATATACTCAGCATCTCTCCTCCACACATGTCCAAACCATCTCAATCTTGCCTCTCTTGCTTTGTCTCCAAACCGTCCAACCTGAGCGGTCCCTCTAATATAATCGCTCCTAATCCTGTCCTTCTTCGTTACTCCCAGTGAAAATCTTAGCATCTTCAACTCTGCCACCTCCAGCTCCGCCTCCTGTCTTTTCGTCAGTGCCACTGTCTCCAAACCATATAACATAGCTGGTCTCACAACCATCTTGTAAACTTTCCCTTTAACGCTTGCTGGTACCCTTCTGTCGCAAATCACTGCTGACACACTTCTCCACCCACTCCAACCTGCCTGCACTCTCTTTTTCACCTCTCTACTGCACTCCCCGTTACTTTGGACAGTTGACCCCAAGTATTTAAACTCAAATGCCTTTGTCACCTCCACTCCTTGCATCCTGACCATTCCACTGTCCTCTCTCTCATTCACGCATAGGTATGCCGTCTTGCTCCTACTGACTTTCATTCCTCTTCTCTCCAGTGCATACCTCCACCTCTCCAGGCTCTCCTCAACCTGCACCCTACTCTCGCTACAGATCACAATGTCATCCGCGAACATCATCATCCATGGAGACTCCTGCCTGATCTTGTCCGTCAACCTGTCCATCACCATTGCAAACAAGAAAGGGCTCAGAGCCGATCCTTGATGTAATCTCACCTCCACCTTGAACCCATCTGTTATTCCAACCACACACCTCACCATTGTCACACTTCCCTCATATGTATCCTGCGCCACTCCTATATACGTCTCTGCAACTCCTGACTTCCTCATACAATACCACACCTCCTCTCTCGGCACTCTGTCATAAGCTTTCTCTAAATCTACAAAGACACAATGCAACTCTTTCTGGCCTTCTCTATACTTCTCAAACAACATTCTCAAAGCAAACATCGCATCTGTGGTGCTCTTTCGTGGCATGAAACCATACTGCTGCTCGCTGATCATCACCTCTCCTCTTAACCTAGCTTCTATTACTCTTTCCCAAATCTTCATGCTGTGGCTGATCAACTTTATACCTCTGTAGTTGTTACAGTTCTGCACATCGCCCTTGTTCTTGAAAATCGGTACCAGTATGCTTCTTCTCCACTCCTCAGGCATCCTCTCACTTTCCATGATTGTGGTAAACAATCTAGTTAAAAACTCCACTGCCATCTCTCCTAAACATCTCCATGCCTCCACAGGTATGTCATCAGGACCAACTGCCTTTCCACTCTTCATCCTCTTCATAGCTGCCCTCACTTCCTCCTTGCTAATCCGCTGCACTTCCTGATTCACTATCCCTACATCATCCAACCTTCTCTCTCTCTCATTTTCTTCATTCATCAGCCCCTCAAAGTATTCCTTCCACCTTCTTAGCACACTCTCCTCATTTGTCAGCACATTTCCATCTCTATCCTTGATCGCCCTAACTTGCTGCACATCCTTTGCAGCTTGGTCCCTCTGTCTAGCCAATCGGTACAAGTCCTTTTCTCCTTCCTTAGTGTCTAATCTGTCATACAACTCACCATACGCCTTTTCCTTTGCCTTTGCCACCTCTCTCTTTGCTTTACGCTGCATCTCCTTGTACTCCTGTCTACTTTCTTCATCTCTCTTACTATCCCACTTCTTCTTTGCCAACCTTTTCCTCTGTATAATTTGCTGTACTTCCTCATTCCACCACCAAGTCTCCTTGTCTTCCTTCCTCTGTCCCAATGACACACCAAGTACCTTCCTAGCTGTCTCCCTCACTATTTCTGCAGTGGTTGTCCAGCCATCTGGCAACTCTTCACTACCACCCAGTGCCTGTCTTAACTCCTGCCTGAACTCCACACAACAGTCTTCCTTCTTCAACTTCCACCATTTGATCTTCGGCTGTGTCTTCACTCGCTTCCTCTTCTTGGTCTCCAAAGTCATCCTACAGACCACCATCCGATGCTGCCTAGCTACGTTCTCCCCTGTCAACACCTTGCAGTCTCCAATCCCTTTTAGATGGCGCCTTCTACATAATATATAGTCCACCTTTGTGCACTTTCCTCCACTCTTGTACGTCACCCTGTGTTCCTCCCTCTTCTTGAAATATGTATTCACCACAGCCATTTCCAGTAGATATTAGAGGGACAGCTCAGGTAGGACGGTTTGGAGACAAGAGAGGCAAGATTGAGATGGTTTGGACATATGTGGAGGAGAGATGCTGGGTATATTGGGAGAAGGATGCTGAAGGTGGAGCAGCCAGGGAAGAGGCAAATAGGAAGGCCAAAGACGAGGTTTATAGATGTGTTTAGGGAAAACATGCAGGTGGTTGGTGTGACAGAGGAAAATGCAGAAGGTGCCCCATCCTTGCTTGTGAACGACTGAGCCTTTCGAGGATGCTCCTTTTATACCCAATCATGACACTCACCTGTTTCCAATTAACCTGTTCACCTGTGAAATGTTCCAAACAGGTGTTTTTTGAGCATTCCTCACGTTTCCCAGTCTTTTGTAGCCCCTGTCCCAGCTTCTTTGGAACGTGTTGCAGGCATCAAATTCAACATGAGTGAATATTTGTAAAAAACAATAAAGTTTATGAGTTTGATCATTACATATCTTGTCTTTGTAGTGTATTGAATTGAATATAGGTCGAAAAGGATTTGCAAGTCATTGTATTCTGTTTTTATTTACATTTTACACAACGTCCCAAATTCATTGGAATTGGGTTTTGTAAAATATATATATATATATATATATATATATATATATATATATATATATATATATTACTGTTTTCCATTTGTTATTCTAATGAAACCTTTTGCCGCATGAAACAGCAGTCGTGTTCTTCAGTGCTGTTTTGTTGGTGTACCTACGTACTAGCACAAATACAGTGCCTATACTTTAGTGTTCAGCAGTCGTTTTCCAGACCTCGCTGTCTCAACAAGGCATGTATTGATCAGGGCTTTCATTTACCATTTCTAAAGGTTAAAAACAAAACATCCTCTGGGAGTTTTGAAAACTGCAGGTATGAGTGCTGTGTTGCATAGTCCCAGCTGGACTGTACCTGCAGCTATCCAGATCCCTGTTGAGCCGCAGTCTATTCTACCATCAGGCAGTCCCATATGAGGCGTCGAACAGAAAAGCCAAAGCAACTTCTCCCAAAAGCCCATCTATTGCTCTGCAGATGCACAATTTTTTTTCAGGTCAAAATGAAGCAAAGGATTTTCCTTTCACATATTTTCCCACAGATCTCTTTCCAGCCACCGGTTCTCTATCCTGGTCATTGGAAAATGAAACATCTATGAACAATCAGTTGTGATTAGAACAATTTTAAAGCATTATGTGATCTTGTGTTAGAATTTATACTTAACTTAGAAATACCAAAGATTAGGAAAGGCCCGCTCTTTCCCCAAAGGTACGCGGTGTCTTTGGTGTTTGATGTTTGGTGATTTAAGAGAAGAGAACAGCAGCAAGGCTTTCACCTGACCACAGTGATTTTGGCCTAGTCATTTGCATCAATGATAATCCTGTATGTATCTTTGACAAATTTGTAAAAAAAAAAAAGTTTTAGAGAGGGTACTGAAGGTTGCCCTATAACCACTGGATAGGTGGCCCAGTGGTTAATGATGTTGCCTCACAGCAAGAAGGTCTTGGGTTTGAAGCCTAAGCCATCCCAGGTCCTTTCTGCGTGGAGTTTGCATGCTCTCCCCATGTCTGCGTGGGTTTCCTCTGGGCACTCCGGTTTCCTCCCACCATCAAAAAGACATGCATGTTAAGGTTAATATTCCTTTCTGTGCCCCTGACCAAGGCAATGGGAAGAAATAACTGGAGTTGGTCCCCCGGGTGCTGCACGGCGGCTGCCCACTGCTCCTAGCTACACAGCTAGGATGGGTTAAATGTGGAGAGTAAATTTCATTTGTATATATGTACAAAAATGACAATAAAGAGTATTCAGTTCTATTCTATTAGAAGAAAGCTTTTAGCCTCAATTCTTTTCACCGTCAGCAGTTCAAGAAAACAACTGTTACAGATCACAATCATATAACAATAAGAAAAAGAAGACGAATCTATAATAATTATGTATAGGTATATATAATATTGATTAATACAGATTTAGATCACATGCATTCATTATGTGTGTACATGTCCCAGAGACAAAATCTTCATTCATCCTGTATTAATGCATCAGTCCAACTCTCTCCTTAAAGACCGTGTAAAGGAAATTCAGATGTGTTTCTAAACACATTATAAATGTTGGAAAATAATTGCTGAAAACATGTGACAAGATTGGAAACCATATCGTACTGGATTGTGACGTTACACTTTTTCCGTTTTTCGCCACTTTCGTGTTCAAGATTTTTAGGGCGGGGTTGAAATCATGGCTCGATGACGCACTGGAGTCCTCATTAGCATGACCCCTCCCCTACAACCATATAAAAGATACGCAGCGATCCGCGAGGACCCGGCGTGCATCCCGAGTCACTTCCGCACACAGCCATACCCGGTCCCCTCCACCGGCCCGCCTTCCGGCACGGCAACAGACGCCCCCATGCGGAGACGCTCCGACCACCGCAACGCGGATGCGCCGCAGACGGAAGGGGGCCCCACTTGACGAGCAGCCCGCCACGCTTTCCGGCAGCAGAGAGAGGCGGGCGACAGAGCGACTCTCCCCCAGCCGGGGCGCGAACCCGGCCCCGCCTCGCGCTTGATCGGGTGGGCTCGTTTTGGAGAAGTTTGTCTTCAGGGCTTTGTGCCAGAAAGCTGCAGGGCTTCTGGCACAAAGCCTTCCGCTGCCTTCAGCGGACATGCCCCCAGCGTTTCAGAGCAGAGAATACTGCTTTGTATCCCTGATTTTGAAACCTCGTTTTATATACTTGGCGATATTTTTAATCATTCAAATTTGGCTGGGTGGTTAATAACGCATTTATCTGTGATTATGACAAACCGATAATGCATATTTATTATTGCTTTACACGGTCTTTAAGTATTCATTCTGCATTAAACTTACAATGCATTAACTATCTCTTTTCCTGCATTTTCCTCAAATCCACTTACAACAGAGGGGACATAGTGTTTGTATCTATGTACATGTCACATGTGAGTTGACTACTGCAGACAAACGTTAACGCTGTTTATCTGTCTCCGTGTCTGTCTTATCTTCATCTGTGCAGCACGCAATTATCTTCCATGCAGTTTTATAGAGAAAAATCCCCAAAACTCAAGCTTCCTCTTCATAGTGCAAATGCAAATACTCGATGCTTGCTGAGCTCTGCTGTGGTGGACTTCCACCCTTCTTTCATGTCTGGCAATCGATTCAAACACAGGTACAGTATATTCATAGAAGTCAAATAATGGGCAGCAAATGCGTATACTGAATATTTATACTGTCCGTGTAAACTAGCACTTTAAGGAATAGTTTGGAATTTTTGGCATAAATACGTATTTTACACTCACTGCTAATATAGTACATAGTAGATGTCCTTTTCACATCCACTGCTCCAGCTCGAGTTCAATGCAGTGAATGGGCAACAAATGCTACAAACTATTCTTGTTTAATGCCAAAAAAAAGAAAGAAAGAAAAGCACTCCACAGTTCAGCCAAAGCTAACAAGATGCTACAGCAGTCTATCAGAGCCAATATGAATGGTCATTTTAAAAATGTACTGTTTTTTTGTTTTTGTTTTTTGCTAACTTTCCTCTTAGGGCTCTTGTTTTTTTTTTTTTTGTGAAACTGGGCATTGTTGTGGCAATTATTTAATTCCACTCTGACAATAAATGAAGACCGAGACACAGTATTGTCACACTTTAATAATGCTCACAAGCATGGCACATAAAGCATAGATGCCAAAGTGTGTGCCCTCCCCGAGAGCACTCCTCCTTTATAGTAAGCAGGTGCGCTCCCCTGGGGGGCGACTGTGGGGCACTTGTTCGTTCTTCTCTTCCTTATCTCATGTTTTCCAGCTCACATCCCACCAAGGCCATTTCTCCAATTACTACAGACTTTCCTACACTCAGTGAGTTTCCCATACATTCATCTGCTATCAGCTTACAGTTAACAATCGGCCTTTATTTGTTCACATGGAGAAGACACTTTATAACACTACCTTTGTTCTGTTACATATGAACTTTAATAAGCAATATATACTAAGGTTAAACATGGTATAGGTTATACATGGTCAAAGATGAAAAGTAAGCAAACATCGGATATGATTATATGGCAAATTGCCTTCACAGCATAAGCACAAGCACAACTGCTGTGTACAGATGTACATATGAATGTCCAATATATTTTTGGTAATTTGGTGACCAGAAATGCAAGTGTAACATGGAGCCACGTGACACTATTAAAAAAGAGGTTGGATTAGGATAAAACCGTTACTAGCTGGGGTGGGCTTTGACTTGGACACACAAATCAGCGCCTCTCATACCCTTTAATTGTGTTGTTCCATGTGTATTGTCATTTTTGTGGTGGATGAAGAGGGAAGCTCATTAGAGCGGCTCTGCATTGATCCTTGGTTGGCTTGGATCTATAGAATCCGGTGGCAGTAAATTCTTTCCCTGTACAGCCACCGTCTTCAAATTGTGACGAAAAAAAAAAAGAGAAACTACATATTTTGAAGCAGTACACAAGAAGATAATCATTCAACAGCCTGGCTGCCATAACTTACAAATTGCCTTCAGTGTTCTCGCTGTGTACAACTCTACTGAGATGAAAATGGACTCAATAGTTAAGTTCAAAGGCTGAAACATGAGTGGTTTTTCACTTCCATCCTGATCCTGTGACTCAGTTAAAAAAAAATGTTGGGCGTCCCTTCAGACACAAATGGGCGTGTCTACGGGTGGGAAGCCAGATGTGGGTATGTGTCCTGATCGCTGCACTAGCACCTCCTCTGGTTGGTTGGGGCACCTGCTGAGGGGGGAGGGGGAACTGGGGGGGGGGAATAGCGTGATCCTCCCACGCGCTACACCCCCCTGGCGAAACTCCTCACTGTCAGGTGAAAAGAAGTGGCTGGCAACGCCACATGTATGTGAGGAGGCATGTGGTAATCTGAGGAGCAGCAACTGGGACAGCTCGGAAAAATAGGGTCCTGTCCTGTCATGCTCATGGGATCGGCTGTCCCATGGGAATTCCATGGGAATCCATGTGTGTCATCCTCTGTGCATCGTGATGGGCACAGACTGTCTTTAATTCACATCAAATTCAACAACATACTGCCTTTTTTTGTGATCAGCATTTTAGAACGGTGCCTTCAGTTAGTTATTGCTATTGGTTTAAAGATGCAATAGGTAACATTGAACATTCCAGTGTAAGTCCTTCTGCCTCTCTGTGTGCTGCTTCGTATCACTCCGCTAAGTCCCTCCCACCAAATGACCTCCGCATCACTCTTTAGCCCCTTACTCTCATGTATAACCAGGAAATGTCAAAACGAGACTTGTGAAACTTGCATCATAGTTGAAACTCTATCCATGTAAAACACATGTATAACGATTTTCTTAATTACGCTAATATTATTCATGTGAAACAGCATTTCAAGTTGGTCTTGTGGATTTTTAGGGTAAGGGTTACAATCACAAGCTACCGGCAGGGCAGGGTGGGTGCGAATTGATCGCTCACAAACATCTCCATTTGTAGAACAGCCAATAAGAATGCCCTGTCTCTGAAATGACCCATGATTGGCTAAAATCTTCCATCCCAGGCTAGATTTTAAAGCCTGAATATAGAGCCAAGAGGACTTGCAGAAGTCTAGTTTTCTCTCAGACCAATTGAATTACAATATGCTAAAAGGTTATTATGGAATTCTTGTCCAATGATACCATAAAAAAATGCCTACCCCAGCTTTAATAATTCATTTTATTGGGGTGAAATGCATAGGCTAACACACCCCCAGCTGTGCCACCACACACATCTCGGTGGAGACCAGTGGCGGCTGGTGCATTTTTTTTGAGGGGGGGGGCGCAGTTTACCTTGGCATAGCACATCTGGCAGCTGTTTTAATGTCCACACAGTCACAGAGTTATTAAGGACAATGTAGCTTATAGATTTTATCAGGGTTCGTAGACATTGGATGATTGACGAGATGAGTCGAGATGAGGCGTCATGGTTGATGTGAACATGACTGACAGCCACGAGAATTGTCAAATCACATTAGATCAAAAAACATTAAAACAATACCAATTCACTGCCAATAAAAGTGGGAGTGTCTGGGGCACACAGAACCGTGCCCCATGGACAATCTGAAGAAACCAATTAGACAGCAGCCTCATGTCACCTGCTTGCCAAATGTTTGAGGGCCTATCATTTGGCAGGCGCCCCTCAACCAGCAAGTATATGTATTCAGATAGAAATCAACAAAATACCATTTGGAACCAATATTTAATGGCTGCTGACAGGTGCTCACAGACTGAAAAAAAAAGTTGTATGATGCAAATGATAATTTTGTGGATGATGAAAGAAAGGAGACGAGACCACTTCTCCTTTTGACCACACAGTCGTGGGGTCGTTTATTTCCTCCAACTCCAACTAAGTCAGCAGTTCATTCTGCTAAACCTCAGCCTCGTGTCTGCCCACAATACCCTTTGCTAACCCCTGCCCACTGTCTTAAATTGACCATCTCTGGCCCGCATGGTGAATATGTAACCTGCAAGTAGGTCACTACGATTTCATAATTATTTGCATCATACAGCTAAATTATATTTAACATGTTTAAGTAGATTTTATTATCTTGATGTTTGAAGGGGGCAGTGCCCCAGCACCCTGTACTGGCCAGCCACCCCTGGACTGCAGACGGGTTCCTTTTGAGCCATGGAATTACCAAACGGGCGCAAGCAGAAAAAGATTTACCTTGCACCCAAGGAGACTGCCAATCAGCCTGTGTTTGCATCACCACTGGCCCTGCGCCAGCATGGAAATAGAGTCCTTGGTGTTTGCTTTGCTGTTCCGCGGCAGAGTGAGTCATGCTGGTAATCACTTGTAGGCTGTGTTCCAGGAAGTAGCATGTAGAATTCAGAGCCAAGGATCAAATGGTGGAAGGTGAAGAAGCAAGACTGTTGTGTGGATTTCAGGGAGGAGTTAAGACAATCACTGATTGGTAGTGAAGAGTTGCCGGATGGCTGGGCAACTACTGCAGAAATAGTGAGGGAGACAGCTTGGAAGGTACTTGGTGGGTCACCTGGACAGAGGAAGGAAGACAAGGAGACATAGTGGTGGAATGAGGAAGTACAGGAAAGTGTATATTATAATGATGAAGAGGTTGTGGAAGAAGTGGGACTGTCGGAAAGATGAAGAAAATGGACAGCAGTACAAGGAGATGTGGCATAAGGTGAAGAGAGAGGTGGTGAAGGCAAAGGAAATGGCGTATGTGAGTTGTATAAAAGGGTGGACACTAAGGAAGGAGAAAAAGACTTGTACTGATTGGCTACACAGAGGGAGCAAGCTGGGAAGGATGTACAGCAGGGTAGAGTGATGAAGGATAGAGATAGAAATGTGCTAACAAGTGAGGAGAGTGTGCTGAGAAGGTGGAAGGAGTAATTTGAAGGGCTGAAGAATGAAGACAAGAGTGAGAAGGTTGGATGATATGGGGACAGTGAATCAGGAAGTGCAGTGGATCAGCAAGGATGAAGTGAAGGGAGCTGTGAAGAGGATGAAGAGTTGGAAGGTGGTTGGTTTGGAAGATATACCCATAGAGGCATGGATATATTTAGGAGAGAATGGCAGTGGAGTTTTTAAATAGATTGTTTAACACAATCTTGGAACATGAGAGGATGCCTAAAGGGTGGAGAAGAAGTGTACTGGTACTGATTTTTAAGAATAAGGGTGATGTGCGGAGCTGTAGTAGCTACAGGGGTATAAAGTTGATCAGCCACAGCATGAAGTTATGGGAAAGGGTAGTGGAAGATAGGTTAAAAGGAGAGCTGATGATTAGCGAGCATTAGTATGGTTTCATGGCAGAAAAGAGATCTACAGATGTGATGTTTGCTTTGAGAATGTTGATGGAGAAGTATAGAGAAGGTCAGAGGGAGTTACATTGTGTCTTTGTGGATTTAGAGAAAGCATATTACAGGGGGCCCAGAGAGGAGGTGTGGTATTGTATGAGCAAATCGGTTGTAGCAGAGAAGTATGTAAGAGTGGTGCAGGATATGTATAAGGGCAGTGTGACAATGGTGAGGTGTGTCGTAGGGGTGATGGATGGGTTCAAGGTGGAGGTGGGATTACATCAAGGATCGACTTTGAGCCCTTTCTTGTTTGTGATGGAGATGGACAGGTTGACGGACGAGATCAGGCAGGAGTCTCTGTGGACTATGATGTTTGCAGATGACATTGTGATCTGTAATGAGAGTAGGGTGCAGGTTGAGGAGAGCCTGGAGAGGTGGAGGTATGCATTGGAGAGAAGAGGAATGATAGCAAGTAAGAGCAAGACAGAATATATATGCATGAAGGAAAGGGAAGACAGCAGACTGGTGAGGATGCAAGGAGTAGGGGTGATGAAGGTGGATGAGTTTAAATACTTGGGGTCAACTGTTCAAAGTAATGGAGTGTGGAAGAGAGGTGAAGAAGAGTGCAGGCAGGGTGGAGTGGGTAGAGAAGAGTGTCAGAAGTGATTTGCAACAGAAGGGCACCAGCGAGAGTAAAAGGGAAGGTTTACAAGATGGTAGTGAGACCAGCTATGTTGTATGGTTTGAAGATGGTGGCCCTGAAGAAAAGACAGGAGGCGGAGCTGTAGTTGGCATGGATGAAGATGCCAAGATTTTCAGTGAGAGTAATAAAGAAGGACAAAATTAGGAATGAGTATATTAGAGGGACAACTCAGGTTGGACGGTTTGGAGACAATGCAAGGGAGGCAAGATTGAGATGGTTTGGACATGTGCAGAGGAGAGATGCTGGGTATATTGGGAGAATGATGCTGAAGATGGAGCTGCCAGGGAAAAGGAAAACAGGAAGGCCAAAGAGGAGGTTTATGGATGTGTCTAGGGAGGACATGCAGGTGGTTGGTGTGACAGAGGAAGATGCAGAGGACAGGAAGAGATGGAAATGGATGATCTGCTGTGACAACCCCTAACGGGAGCAGCTAAAAGACAAAGAAGAAGAAAAAGAAGAAGAAGAGCGGTAGAAGACTTCAATATTTCTGAACCATATCTTTAAGTCTCAAAATCCAACTCAAACTCCTTTTCAGTTTAAGAATACAGTCTAATTTGTACCAAAAGTACAATCAGTATATTTGAAAGGGAACGATAAAAAAAACTAAAATCAGATCAAATAAATCACTACGAAATAATAATAGATGCAGTGGAGCATCAGCATTTCACGAAAGAGTGCAGAAAACCAAAGACAAGGTCATTAAAGCCATCTATGACTTCTTTACTGCATTTTTACTAATCGTTTCAGTGTATGGAAAATCTTGCGTGGAAAAATTGTGTGGAATGGATATTCCAGTATAAATGAAAACTTAAGAAGCCAACCTTTGCCACCTTTCCACAGCCCTGATAAATAAATTACTTTTTCCCTCTCACTTAATTCAAGGATTTTGCCATGTGGAGTTGAAAACAGTGGGCTGATAAAACTGTCCTTCAAGTACAAATAAAACTGATACAGCTTTGCAGATTGGGTAATGAATACATAAATAAATAAATAAATAAATGTGCTGCGTCCTATACTTTCCTCTGTTACTAATATCTAGTCCAAGTAGATATTATTTTGATCCCATTTCTCATTTTCCTCTTTTTTCTTTTTCTTTTACTTTTTTTTTTTGAATGAGACTCATGACAGCTGCTGATTCAAACCCATTAGTCTAAATTGTACTTCAACGGGGACCAGTTAATATCAGGTTTTTGTAAGCAAAATAAAGAGGCATTGGCTGGTAAGATCATCTTAGTCATGGGGGGAAAACACCTAAGGGTCTGATTCTTTATCTTTTTATTCAGCAGTTAATGGACCAAGAATTGAATAGACTGGCAGCATCAGCAATCATTACCAATACTTAAAACAAATAATTTAGAATCATTGCACTACAGATTGATATACAAAATAAAAAGAAGAAATAAAAAAAGGTGGAACAGCCTGGTGCAATTGAGAAATGGGGTAGAAATATTGTTGAAGCTAGCAAGGGAAAGCAGAGACATATATAATGGTGTCACGCTCATAAAGAAAAAAGTAGTATATATAACATAGTAAGGTAGGAATAGTGCAAAGCTTCCTCCTACTACTACTTCTGATAATAACAATAATGATAATAATATTGATAAAACTAGATGATAATCATCATACCTTAGTCAACATTAACCAAGATAGTTTTCTGTGATATGAGCATAACAGGCATTTGCATCTGTGCTTTCAAGTTATTTTGGTTAGGTGTGTTAGCTCTTATCTGGCAACTAGGGGCTACTGTGAAATCCAATGTTTGAGGTTAATTTGAACGGGCATCAGACCCTCAAGGTAAATTTTACAACTCGAAATACATTGAAAAAAGATAGAACGAAATGGGCTGCTTGCTCACGAGATTCCTTCATGCAGGAAACAGGATCTCTAAATAGAGCTGGACAAAATGGACAAAATCAAATATTACAATATTTTTGGACCGAATATCTCAATATCATAACATTGTGTGGATGACTATTGCTTCTTTCACAAAACATTTACACAATCAGATTTTTGATAAATAATCTTCAGTAATGCCTATAACTAAGTGGGTAAAGGCAAATAATAGAACAGCCTGGTAACTTTAGAAAATTGCACCTCTTTACTGTAATGCAGCCTTTAAAACCAGGAAAAGGCAACACGTATGCCGTATCATGATATTACAACACGCAAAATCCCACATGATATCTAGTCTCATATCAAAATATCAATATAATATCGGTATATTGCCTGGCCCTATGTCTGAGCAGCAGGTGTTTCTAGGTATATGGGTCTGTAAGCGTAAACAGAATCTGTAAATCACAGGCTCCATACCAATTCTTCACACCCAATGAATGGTATGATTTCTTCTTTGATGTGGGTTGTTTTGTCTCTGTTACTTAGCGTTCTAGCAGTTTGCCTTCAATTAGATTATTGTTTAATATGCAGACAGAAAAAGTATGTTGAAGAGCAAGAGCCTTAAGCGTGACTATGCAGCCATCTTGAATAAATGGTAAATATATGGGTACTTTTGAATGAGCCGTGGCTCTCCACCTGGCATTGTTTCTCTGGCTTTGCTGTTGGAAGAGCTCATCTTGAGCTGTTCAAACTGTTTGTGATTCTGCTTTTGCTTTTTATCACTTTTTTGTTCTTGTCACTGTTGAGATATTTTGAGGGCTTTGGTAAGAAGAATAATGAGAATCAATCAATCAATCAATCAATCAATCAAATAACCAGAATCACTGATATCGACATCAAAAGAAGATACCTTTTGAGAATAATATCTTGTATATTATCTAAACGTATAACTTTAGCAGCTATTATGGGACATATTGCTTACAGTGCACAAAGCATCATAAAAACAACAGATGGACAGTGTTCAGTATGTCTTTATAATTTCTCAAAATTGCACAAAACTGTCTTAAACAACAGCGTTAATCATATATTTATTTCATTTACTCTACCCCCACATGGGCTGCATTTATTTATATTTTCATGCTTAAGGCAGCCCTCCAGCAATGTTCCAAAGATGAAGACACATTAGTGAGATAAAAGCAGCATGGTGTTGCAGTGGTTAGCGTGGTCACCTCACAACAAGCAAGTTCTTGGTTTGAGCCCCGGGTAGTCCAACCTTGAGGGTTGTCCCAGGCCATCCTCTGTGTGGAGCTTGCATGTTCTCCCAATGTCTGCGTGGGTTTCCTCCGGGTGCTCTGGTTTCCTCCCACAGTCCAAAGACATGTAGGTCAGGTGAATCGGCCATACTAAATTGCCCCTAGGTATGAATGTGTGTGTGTATGTTGGCCCTGTGTGATGGCCTGCCGGCCTGTCCAGGGTGTCTCCCAGCCTGCTGCCCAGTGTCTGCTGGGATAGGCTCCAGCATCCCCGCGACCCTGAGAGCAGGATAAGCGGTTCGGATAATGGATGGATGGATTGATAGTGAGAGAGAAATCATTGGCATTAGCCTGGGTGAGGAATAACTTCCTTTACCATGATCATTTTTCTCTACAAATCATATTGGGCTTTCTGGAAGGAGGTCATGTTTTGCAATAGGAAATGTAATGGGAAAGAAGTTGAATCTGAATTTCAAACTGAAAAAAAGAAATTGCAAGGCTAAACTTTCGGGTGTAAAATTGGTGAAAACAGAGGAAATTAAACAAAATAATAATAAAAAAAAAAAACAATGAAGTCTTTTCCAAACCAACTTGCGTTTGCTAAGTGGAGCCGGTGGTAAGAATCCTGGGTTATTAATGATTTCCCTAACATGTTGACAGGAGTAATCCTTTCCAGTTACATCTTGTTTTGTAGTACTAAATACAGTTGCTTTGGGGGGCAAAACCATAGACTGTATGAATACAGATGTTGTGTGGCCCTAGGCACTAAGAAAAGCCTAGCCATACAGAGAAATCATGTATGTCTGTACTGCATAGCCGAAATGTTTTCTAGACAGAAGTCACCAGGATGTGATGTGCTTAACTGTGTTTAGTTTATTAGCCAGATCAGAGCTCATAATATTTTCCTCAGCAAACAAATGAATCATCCCAGGGAATTATGTTGTAGTTTACATTTTCAATTCACACTTCTCTCAATTTACAATTTATAATACAGTATGCACACACAGAATAAAAAATAAATGCTGGAATAAGTAGTGATAATAATAAAATGCCCTATTTCTTTATCCAAATATGCAAGAGTTTTCTTAAATTTTACTTCATAAATTACTGAAATTACTGAATTGTTTGTTATTTTGGCATGCCAATGTAACACTCTATTTAATGCTCTTGCATCATAAAATTCATGACTTTTATCCTGTATTTTCATTTTCTAGCACTCATATCAAATTAGATACACGTCACCAAGTATGTCCCCCCCCACGCCCTCTGGGGGAATTAAATAATTTCACCAAAGTTGTAATCTACTGTATGTCAACTGCAGAAATAATTATTATTGGTAAGCTTGACATATTTGGCATCCTGGCTCTTCTCGTCCGTGGCACAACATTTTGTCAATGCGTGATATACTTTTTTTTTCTAGTTTATAATCAACCCCTGTCCGGAGTCATTCTCTCACTCTCTCTCTCTCTCTCTCTCTCTCTTTTCAATTTTCCCCTTTTTTCTCCCCAGTGGTATCCGGTTAATTACCCCACTCTTCCGAGCCATCCTGGTCACTGCTCCACCCCCTCTGCCAATCTGGGAAAGGCTGCAGACTACCACATGCCCTCTCTGATACATGTGGAGTCGCCAGCCGTTTCTTTTCACCTGACAGTGAGGAGTTTCATCAGGGGGGATGTAGTGTGTGGGAGGATCATGCTATTCCCCCCAGTTCCCCCTCGCCGAACAGGTGCCCGACCAACCAGAGGAGGGACTAGTGCAGCAACCAGGACACATCCCCACATCTGGCTTCCCACCCACAGACACGGCCAATTGTGACTGTAGGGATGCCTGACCAAACTTGAGGTAACACGGAGATTTGAACCGGCGATCCCCATGTTGGTAGGCAACGGGATAGACCGCCATGCCCGAGGTATTCTCATTTTAGGGCACTGATAATTTATAGGGTCAGACATATGCTGACTAACACATGAAACGAGGCAAGCAGTAGTACTTTCAAAAGCTGAACTTGAAAAATGTTTGAATACGAAAAGGTCTCCTTGTCCTCAATATCCCCCAAAGTGTGTTGCCCCCTCTGTATAACCACCCGTAGACCCCTGCTGCTTATGAAAGTCATTCAGAACTATTTGGCTGCATCATCCCTCAGCCCTATTGTTCAGTACACTATGAATACACTGCCACCCAAGATAATGCCAGCGCATCAAGCCAATCTCCAGGGAGAGACACCTCAAGCGTGAATCAATACCCACTGACTTCTACGAGACAAAAGCCAAGACCTTGCCAAGCATAGAGGCACTTTGCCAGGGACATGTATTCATGACATTGCTGTTTGTGGCAAAATCCCTAACATACGATATTGAATGTTCTGATTTAATGCAGCCTCAAATCATTTCTTTCCATTCAAGAGGTTGAATTTACAATGTAATTGAAGATGCAATACCTTTTTTTTTCCCCAAAACCACCTTTCATTTTCTGTCTAAAGGCAGGTGATTGAGACTGAAAGCTCCTTTGAATATTGGATAGTTGATTTGACTTATTTCATTATTTTCTGGCTTTTTCATTGAAAGCGGATTGACACACATTGTCTCTATGGCTGAATACAAATTTAGGTTCTAGGAAAAAAAAAAAGACTTCAACTTCACATGAACAGAGAGTGAAGGCACACATAAAGAGACCGAGGGAGACAGACTGAAAGAGAGCAAATGCCAAGAAAGCCCACAAAAATGAATTAGGGGGGGGAAGCACAGGAATAACTAGCTATATGCTCTCTGATGATTTCTTGAAAAATAAAAAATAAGATAAAACATGACAAATGTGTCTGCAAAGAGTTGATTTTTTTTTTTAACAAACAGGTGTGAAAGAAACTACATTACTGCAAAAGTACAGGATTTGTCAGTCTACTCGGCGTATTTTTCCGGTCCAGCTGGTGACTGCTTGTCACAGACACAGAAAGAGGTGGTGCAGGGAATGTGTTTGTGTGTGTCAGTGGGTACGTGGGATGGTGGGGGAGCCACAAATCAAGGGTGCTGTGATGAGTTTGTTTGGAGCCCAGCTGTGTGTTTTCCTGTGACTCCTAAAATCCATTAGAAATCTGTTGGGGGGTCAGGGCTCTCCTTCACCTGCAACACCTCTGTACCTTGGAGAGGCCCGCGTGGCCCACCTCAACCTAATTTTCTCCACCAAGCGGGGGCTATGAGGCAATCAGGCTCCACAGGACTGATGCCTGGAGAGCCCTAAAGCACCAAAACATGCTGTCCAACCATCCCCAGAGAGTCTGGTACATTGTGGCCGGCTTGGAAAAAAAAAAAGTGAAGACCTTTAGGTGAGAGCATATTGTGTTGTGGTGTGTCTATGAGATGCATTCATGGTTTTCAGCAATATGATGTGTGGTGTGTTCCTACACTATTTTTGACATGCAAGGTTTTATGGGGTTATTTTTCAGATGATGGGGTGGATTTTGGGAACATCTGCAAATAGCTAAACAACTTTTTTTCTTTTTTTTTTTCTTTTTTTTTTTTTCCCCCGTTTTTCTCCACAACTGTATCAGGCCAATTACCCTACTCTTCCGAGCCATCCCAGTCACTTTTCCACCCCCTCTGCCGATCCAGGGAGGGCTGCAGACTACCATATGCCTCCTCCGATACATGTGGCGTCACCAGCCGCTTCCTTTCACATGACAGTGAGGAGTTTCGCCAGGGGGACTTAGTGCGTGGGAGGATCACACTATTCCCCCCAGTTCCCCCTCCCCCCTGAACAGGCACCCCGACCGACCAGAAGAGGTGATAGTGCAGCAACCAGGACACATACCCAGATCCGGCTTCCCATCCACAGACACGGCCAATTGTGTCTGTAGGAACGCCTGACCAAGGCAAAGGTAACACGGGGATTCGATCTCCGCGTTGGTGGTCAACAGAATGGACTGCCACACCACCCAGACGCCCAAGCTAAACAGCTATTGATCTATTTGAACATAATTTGTTGTGTCCTTATTGCAAGACCCCAAAAAAAGTAAGTAAAAGTATAACTGCTGAGCAACAGTGTGACTCACCTCTGCAGTGATACTTCAGAGGCAGATTGCCAGATCAATTGAATGGATGTGTTGACAGTTCTCTGATAGTGTCTCCTTCCATCCCTAGGTTATTGGCAGGCCAAGTGGCAAATGTCAGGTTTCTCTGGGTTGTCCTTGAGCCATCAGACAGACAAGTTGACAAGTGAGGGACATGCTCACGGACCAATCAGTGTCACCTGCTGTGCAGGAGAGGCTGAGAGTGTTTTAAGAGGGGCAGATTTACCAAGAGCCCTCCTATCTGTGTTAAGAGCTAGTAAAATGACCAGGTCCTGACAAGACTTCAATTCACGGGTCACAGAACATGTCAGAGTAATGGCAGAAAGGTTGAACCGCACACTTAGCTTGACAGGCTCCTTTTTAACGCTAGCTGCCTAGCAGCTCTGATTCACCTGATGCATTACACATACAGATTAACTTTTAGCAGGCTTGGTTTGCATGTCTATTTCCTTTGTAACGTCAATCTAAAAAAAAAAAGAACTTGAAATAAGGATTGGTCTCATTTTCACTTTGGCAATAATAGGCACATTTCTTCTCTGCATTTTCACTTGAAGATAATTGTTCTAGCAGTCAAACAACAAACATCAAAAAAGCTTATGTATTTTTCTAAGGACATTTTTATTTATTTATTTATTTGTTTGTTTTGTGCAAGAAGAGGCCAAAAACACTGAATAATGTATTCTAGATACTTATGCTTTTCTCATTGTAGTTTACCTAATCAATGGCTACCCAGCGGGGGGGATGGGGGCGTGGGGGGGTTGTAAGTGATGTCTTTCATTTGTGGCCCTTTCAGAGGTGACTTCATCACTGGCGCCTGAAAGACACAGTGCCCCTGAGTAACAAACGATTAGCTCTGAATGAATCCCCATAGTCTCACTGCTAATGCAGGACAATAGTTAGGAAGAATCGGGAGGCAGTGCTCTGCCTCAAGGGTTTTTTTTGGTTTTTTTTAATACCCAGCATCATTTCTTACTTCACTGATCTATCACTAAACAACAGCTGCTGAGCAGAGCCAGAAAGATGCACTGCAGGAGTGGCGAGAAGAGACAGAGAAAGAGAGGCATATATGTGTATGTATATATGTGTGTGTGTGTGTGTGTGTGTGTGTGTGTGTGTGTGTGTGTGTGTGTGTGTGTGTGTGTGTGTGTGTGTGTGTGTGTGTGTGTGTGTATGTCTCTCTCTCTCTCTCCCTCCCTCTCTCCCTTTCTGTCTTTTATATTTATTCTTGTACAGAGAGAGACAAACAGAGACAAAGACAGACAAAGCTATACTGTGAGAGAATGCATCTAAAATTGGAGACGGAGCAGTTTAAGGTGTGGAAGTCACCAGTGATAGCCTAAAGCTCTTATAGCTATGGCAGCCCACTGAGAAGTAGAGTGAGAAGAGGAATCCTGGCAGGTTTGCTTCTCTCATGACGGATAACAAGTCACCTGAAATGGCTTCCTGGGTGGCAGCCATTAGACAGACAATTTGCAATCATCCCTGGTCCAATTTCTCTCACTTTCTTTTTCATTTTCTCCTCTCTCTCTCTCTCTCTCTCTCTCTCTCTCTCTCTCTCTCTCTCTCTCTCTCTCTCTCTCTCTCTCTCTCTCTCTCTCTCTCTCTCTCTCTCTCTCTCTCTCTCTCTCTCTCTCTCTCTCTCTCTCTCTTTCTCTCACTCTCTCTCTCTCTCTAGTGATACTCTTCATCTTGCTTCTGTACCCCGTAGACCTTGGCAGCTTGAGTGGCAGGAACCCAACTAGTCTAGCCACACAAATGTGAAAGGGGAAATCAAGGAATGGGATGGAAGAATTACAGTCATCACAACTTAATGTATTAGCATATTATTAACATATTCCTCTTGATGTTGGCCAAGTGCACCATCGTATACCCAAGCCACATTATTTTCAGAGTTAGCAAATGCTCTTGGACATTGCAAAAGAATGCACTGCAGCTTACACATTGCTAACAGATGCAAATTACTGTAGCCTGTACCATTTGGGTCTGCAGCATGGAAGCTTTACACACACATCACACTTGACCAGTGCATTTTAACCAATTACCAATGGAGTTTAGCTCTCTAACAGATACTTCATAATACAATGATGATGTGTGAACACAGAATATAATACAGTATTTAGGGGACATGTCAGAATAGTTAATTGGTTATGTATTTGCAGTGTCAGTAATGTAATCTGACCAGTATTGGAAGTAGGTACAGAGGAAGCTGGCTCTGGGAGACCAGAATCACCTGTATTAAATCTTCTGGAGATGCTGTGGGTCTGATTTCCACCAAACATATGGGATGGAGGCCTCCACTTGGTCCACTTTATTTTATATATATATATATATATATATATATATATATATAACTTTGTTAAAAGAAACACTCAATGGTAGGGATAATGCTCAACAAATACGGAGCAAAATAATGCAAAATAATCCAGTTAGTCAAGTAAATTCTCTATGAGACAGTACAAGCCTGTTTCATGCTATAAGCAGCTGATGATTGCTTATAGCATGAAACAGGCTTGTACTGTCTCCTAGAGAATTTACTTGACTAACTGGATTATATATATAACTTTGTTAAAAGAAACACTCAACGGTAGGGAAAATGCTCAACAAATAAGGAGCCATTTTGATTTACTGGGTGAGCTAAGCTTGAATGAGTGCAGGAAAGAGATGGACAGTATAGAGGAAGATAAAAAAAAAAGAAAGGAGACACAAATGAGAGAGAAACTGAAGCGCTGGAAAAGTCAAGAAACGAAGCCATTAAACAGACTATGTGGTCCATTCACTGTTTCCAGATCTGGTGTGCCGAAAAAAAGATCTGGCTATTGATTTTAAAACAATCACCAAAATGGAGCTAAACCAGGCTCTCCATCAGTTGTATGCCATTGTGAAAAGTGGGGGGTAAAGTTGAACCCTATGGTTTCAACAGTTATGTTGGCCTACATGCGGGGCTTAACTGGTATATCAATACCTGGTATACCAATCAGCTGATCCTGGTGTCTGTTGAAAGATCCCGAGTTTATCACTAGCAACAATATTTTCGTTAAGAGTAGTGAAAAAACTTTGCTGAGAAGGACACGACAAAACATTCCACCACCAAGTGTTAACGGTGGCAGATCCACCGGCCTTTTATCTCCATCCAAAGTGGACAAACTACACACAATGTAACTTTAGCTAGCTTGCGTGTTTTTGTTTGTAGCCTATTATGCTCACTTTTCTCTAGCTATGTTGTCAATTACAAGATATAATTTTTGTTACCCGAGTAACCAAGCTACACTGTAACAAAAATGATATTGCTGGCAAGTGACAGGGGAAAATGAGCATAGCAACTGCCGATTGTAGATGTGGTTATAACTGCAACATGATGAGAATTTTGTTTTTCTTTCTCCTAATGTTATATACAAGAGAGCCCATGGGGGTGAACTTCCTTTGCTCCATGTTGCCAGGGATTTGTAAACTAGCCGGCACTGTGACAATGTGCACCAACCACTGCTTGCGAAGCACCACTGTACAAAAACTCTCTGATGCTGGCCTAGAGGCAAGAGAAATCATGTCAGTGACAGGGCATAAATGTGAATCGCCCTGCAATCTTACTGGTGCCCTAACTATAATGAGAAAATATGCTGGAGCAATATCCTTGCGTCTTGCAGCGCACAATTAAAACACACCTGCAAAGAGCAGTGCTAACATAATTGAACATTTCTTCAACAATTGCACAATTAATGGCGATATCCAGATAAATGTTAATAATCACCCCAATATTTAAGCATGTTTGTCTAGCCTGATTAACATGCTTTCCACTGTGTATGTGCACTGCTTGGTAACCATTCTGTGAAATGTCACTGAAGAACTACATTGCTTGGCTGAAGAATGATTATTTGTTGTGTGTTTATTTTAACAAACCTTGCATGGTATATGTAGTAACCATTTTATAAAAGCAGTAAGCCACATGAGGCCATGGTTTACAGTGATTTTTACAGTAATTTTAGAACAGCTAAGGGGTTTAGCTGTTCTAAAATCACTGAAAAATCACTGAAAACCACAGCCTCTTGTGGCTTATTGCTTTAATGTGTGTGTGTGTGTGTGTGTGTGTGTGTGTGTGTGTGTGTGTGTGTGTGTGTGTGTGTGTGTGTGTGCATGCGTGAAACAGATTTAGGAAAATTATAAATAAAAATAAAAACAGCAAAAAGTAAGTCTCCCAAGGGGGGCTGGGGGGCAGGGGGCCTGTTGATTATGCCGACTGCAACAGGGAAGAAACTGGTCTTGTAGCGTAAGGTTTTGGTCCTGATGGACCTCAGCCGGACCTCAGCCTCTTGCCAGGGGACAGTCTCAAAAATGTGGTGTCCGGGGTGGGAGGGTTCGGCAATGATCTTCCCTGCCCATCTAAAGGTCCTGGGGGCGTGCAGGTCCTGGAGAGATGGGAGGCGGCAGCGAATGATGCGCTGCAGCCTGCCCTGGTCCCTGGTGGTGGCAGTGGCGTACCAGACGGTGATGGAGGAGGTTAGGATGGGCTCAATGATTTAGGTGTTGAAATTCACCATCATTGACTGTGGCAGGCTGGATTTCCTCAGCTGCTGCAGGTATATCCATATGATGTTAATAACACAACTTTGTCATCATGATGGGCTTTTAGTCATAATTCACGAGTTTCTGTATGTTACAAGGTATTTCATTGTAACATACAGGAGTAAAACATTGTAACATGAACTTTGATTTGTTAAAAATTGGCTGTCAAGCTTAGAATGATTATGCCCTATTAAGTGTGTTGGCGCAGGTTTAATGATGGGGGCATGCTTTGGCCTTTTATAGTTTATAGACAGTTGTCAAGCAGTTATAGGTTGAAATAAATTTGACCTGTTACAACAGATATCATTTTGATAATCTGCTGACAGTTGGGCTCACTTGTAAACCCCCAAAGTTATACTTTGAATTAGCTCATGTCCTTCTGTGGACTTTATGTGTGTTCAGCTGCTGAGCAAAAGTTGCAGTATTCAGATCATGAGTTCACAGGTTATAGCCAAAGCAGTGATAAGATAAGCTAAAGAGTTTTTGACTTAACTGTTAAGCCGGATGTTGTTCTGTACATTTTGCTTCTTGCTGTGCTCTTCCCTGCAGATTGACTGCAGTCACTATTTGGTCTTCATAGGAGTTAAGCATCACATGATGTGACTGCTAGTGGTCTTCCATTGTAGTGATAACAACTATAATAATGGTGTGCATGTTAGAAATGTGTACTTTGCGCCTTAAACTACACCAAACTCAAGCCTGTTCATTGTGTGATGACAAACAGATTTTACACAGCTACAGTACAGCTGATCATTAAACCTAAAACCTCAAACTTGTGGGCACCCACATCAATCTGCCTCTACCACTTTTTTTTTTGCATTAATTTAGCCTCTTGAAACAAAGAATATATGTTGTACATAGTGCATAACTTTAAACAAGTAACAAGCCACCTTTTTTCTGTCTTTTAAATTTACTCTAGATACATAAGGGCCGTCAGTCTTACATTGGTTTGAGAATTTGTCCATTAAAACTCCAGGGCAAAATATACAGTTACCATGCCATAAAAAACCTTTATGTTCGCCTTTAATTGAAACTTAACAGCTGATAATAACTGCACTTCGGGTCTTGTGACTTTTAGTCTTTTATGTTTTTTTTTTGTTTTTTTTTACTTTTTCATGCTCCCTCCGTTTTATCTGTGTTTTTATGTAAGGCACTTTGAATTGCCTCTGTGTATTAAATGTGCTATAGAAATAAACTTGCCTTGCACCCAGACATCTACAAGGCCAACGTTAGCACAAACATTGTCTAATTACTCTTTGCGATGATATGCTGTATTCAATTAAAAAAAAAGAAAAAAAGATGCAGATGTTGATGAGCTCCCCTATTTTGATGTCTCAGATCGCCTTGTGACGAACCTCTCCAGAGGCGCATCATTATGAGTTGCAGTGCAGTCCCTCTCATACGCTTCCTTCCGCCTTCTGTTGCTGCCTGCTGTTGCCCTCACCCCCCACACCACCCCACCCCGCCTCACCCCTCACCACGCCTCCTGCCGCCCATTGTGCTGTTTCTCTCCCTCTTTATGCCTGGCATGTGGAGACGAACACACTCGCACGCTCATGGTGACACTAATTGTCAGACAGCCGAGAGTAAAAGCTCTCGGTGTTGAATTAACACACAATTAACACCACCATAACACCTAACCCATGGGACTTCCCACACAAAGTTGACAGGGAATTTGAGGTCATGAACCAGCCTTGATTTTCACAAGGATTACGGGTCACATTATCCACTGGAGCCCGGAAACACGTAGTATAGAGTCCTTGGTAAATGTCTAGACTATTTATAAAGCATTAAGAAATCCTACTGACAAGCATTTCAATTTGCTTAAAAGCATCAGAAAAACACATGGCTAGTGGCTAACAAGACTTTTTAATACACCACAGTAATGTGGTCAAAATAACCCATAAATCTTAACTGTTTTCGACATATTTTCGAACAGATGGGTTGTAGCACTTGGAAAGCTCTGTTAATAAGACTCGATAATCAGGTAATTATAAAGGCTTATAGAGTGGTTTATAACCATTTATAAATCTTGATATAGAAAAGTGTCAAAACACATTATAAGAAGGCTTATAAAACATCCTGAGTCCACTCAGAGTGCTTTTAAAACAGGGGCTTCATTGAAAGTGTTCATTTTCCACAGGTGGTGTTTATTGTGTGTCCCTCTTTCTAAACCTTGTGTGACTTTTTTCTTCTCTCAGCGCAGTAACTCGTCTCATAGGCTGGGTCATACACTTCTTCAGACTCAAAATATTTTCAAGCATTTTATAAAACAGCACACCGTGTAAGAGTGAACACTGCGAACTACACGACCAGTAGAACAAAATAACCGTTGATAGCAATGTGTACAATAACACACTGGAGAGAGAGACAGAGAGAGATGGTGGCATATGGGAGGGATGGTAACTCTCTATTTCCATTTAGATCAATTTGGCTGTGGCTGTCTGCTTTTTGACACCCAAATTTAAATGAAATTGTTTTTGTTTTTTTTCCTCAAACAAATATTCTTAGCATGAATGCCAGCTGGTGTACTCATATGCATTGATTTCAAACCATTGTATTATTGTGGTCATATCCCCTACAGTTTTTTTGCACAGTAGGAAATGTTCAATTGAACTGCAAATGTCCATACAAAGAAAAGCCATGGGATTGATTTTATTCATGATGCAACTGTTTATTATTTGCAAAATGGTTGGCTGAACTGTGATTCCGCAAAAGCCTCACAAAGACAGTGTCATCAGAGATACCGTGAGCACATTCTCGTTACGACATGAGTATAAGTTTAGAATAAATATAATGATGCTCTTTTATTTTCATGATGACATGATCTAGTACTATTACTTTGTTTTCGGTGACCTAACTGTAAGGCCATAGCTGTGACAGCCTGACTGACATCGAATGGCTTTGTGCCACAGGAATCGCTGCGGTCCGGGTGCTACGGGCAAACCAGCCCTAGCCAGAGGACACGTTGCATAGACACTGCACTTGCCTTGGTCAAATTTGCATTCAGTGTCTCATTTGGATATCATCCACTGGAACAAAGGCAGGGAGGGCTTCTTCCCAGGAATGTTTAGTGAGCAGCTGGTGCTCCCTGATGTCACTGTACTATTTAGCCATCTTCCAAGGACCTAAACTTACAACCCAAAATGCTTTTAATGCCAATTTGATTAAAGTCGACAGTGCACTCTGCTGTTTTACTGCACGCCGGTATCTTATATTATTTCCCTATGGTGTGATTTACCATATGATTGGGCTCATTCTCTTAATCTTCATCTCTATATTTTTTTATCTCGTGCACTCACACTCACTTGTTCCCTGTTTTCATTCCTGTCAATCTATCACCTACTTTGTTTGTTTACCTGTCTCTCTCTGTCTGTCTGTCTATCTAGTTTTTTGACAGCCCATCCAACTGCATGTGTGTATGCATTTGACATGTCAAACAATGCAAACACCTGAGCTTCCTGTGGAATAGACTAACCAGGTAAATGCATGCGGACATTATCGTTCCACGTTTCACTTAATTCCACGTGTTCAGTCCACTTCAATTAGTGTAGATGAAGGGGAGAAGACAAGTAAGGAATTCTAAGGCTTTACACAACTGAGATATAAGCACTATATGTGAGGATAAATAGGCAAGGCAAAATCACAGAATCAGTTCATCTGGACACAATGTTTATTGAGAGAAACGTTTCATCACGGTATCCCCGCCCTTATAAACAATACAGTGGCATAACGACCGAACCAACAATCTATGTGAAGAGGGAACAACCCCCCCCCCCCGAACCGAGAGGGGCCTAAGAGTACATCTGTCGCCATTTTCAATGCTGTGATTGCACCCATTCCCCAATCCTCTGTGAATAGTACACATGGCCATTGTAACTCTAGTTAATGGTCACGGCAATTTGCATATGACACTGATAGTTGTTTACAGTTGTTATGCCACTGTATTGTTTATAAGGGTGGGGATATCTGCAGTCAGTTCAGACTGAAGAAGCCACTTAGATGAGTGATAAAATGTTTCTCTCAATAAACGTTATGTCCAGATGAACTGATTCACCTTTCTGTGGTTTCCTTATCTGGATTATTGAGCATGCATAAAGACAGGCAAGAGAAAACACTTAAGTGCTGTTGAATAGGGTGTGATAGTAGACTCTTGGCACACCGGTTTAAGTGTGTCAAGAAGTGCAATGGTACTGGGTTTTTCTTATTCAAGTTTCCTGTTTGTATCTGTTATGGTCAACCACCCAAGGGACATCGAGCCCACAACAGGACAGTGATAGAAAAGGGCTCATTACTGAGAGAGGTCAAAGGTCATAATGACAGAAAATCCACAGTTAGTCAATTGACGGTCCAGAACAACACTGGTGTCGAAAGACCCATAACTGAATACAAAATCTTTGAACAACCTTGCAGAGATTGGCAAAAAACAAACAGAAAAAGAGAGTGAATGTCAATGTGATATCTGAATGAAAACAGTTGACACCAGCAGATTGGACAAACATTGCCTTGTCTGAGGAGTCCTGGTTCCTGCTGGTTCAGGCTGATGGGATAACTTGGGTATGAAGACAACCATGAGTCCTTGCAACAGACTGGTAGTGATTATGTGCCGTTTTCATGGTACACATCCAGCCCCAGCATTTGAGTGCTCAAGGTATTTGAACATTATTGCTAGTTTAGTGCATCCCCTTACGGCAGCAGTGTATCTTCCTACCTATAGGACAATTTTTTTTTCCCACCAAGGTTAATGCCCCATGCCAAAAGACTATGATTCAACAAACATGATTATGAATTCAGCTAAATGCAGTGGCCCGCCTAGTTATCACGGAAGGGGTGGAACCTTTTATTCTGCGTAGCAAGCCACTGTCAGCCAACTCAACAAGCATTAGAGTCAGCAGGGGCCAGCTTCCCTGTGGAACACTTCCAACACCTTGTTGAGTCCATGCCCAGATAGCTTGAATATGTTTTTGAAGGCAAATATATACATATATATATATATATATATATAAAATCCAGTTAGTCAAGTAAATTTTCTATGAGACAGCTGATGACTGCTTATAGCATGAAACAGGCTTGTACTGTCTCATAGAAAATTTACTTGACTAACTGGATTATTTTGCTCCTTATTTGTTGAGTACTATCCCTACCGTTGAGTGTTTCTTTTAACAAAGTTATATATATATATATATATCAATCAGACATTGTGATGGTTGACAAGGAACAGAAGACCCCAGTAGTGATTGACCTACCAATCCTGAGCGATGGCAACATCATGAAGAAAGAGCATGAGAAGCTAGAGAAATACCAATGGCTGAGAGAAGAACTAGATAGGGTTTGGAAGGTGAAATCCACAGTAGTCCCAGTGGTAATAGGAGCACTAGGGGCTGTGACCCCCAAACTAGCAGAGTGGTTCCAGCTGATTCCAGGAACAACATGTGAGGTCTCTGTCCAGAAGAGTGTGGTCCTAGGAAAAGCTAAGACACTGCGCAGAACCCTCAAACTCACAGGCCTCTGGTAGAGAACCTGAGCTTGAGGAAGACACACACCACACACCTGGGATGAGAGGGAGATTCATATATGTTGATATATATATATATACGTGTTGATATATAGTATATATCAACACGGATACAGGAAAAAAGATTTGAATACATTGCAGTACAGGCCTGTTTCATGTGTCTCGCACTCATCAGCTGCTAATGTGTGCATTAGCAGCTGATGAGTCTAAATCTTTTTTCCTGTATCCATGTTGATATTCCGCTCCTCATTAGTTGAGCACTCACAACACCATTGATGGTTTCAGAAAAAAACGCTATATATATATGAGTATTAGAAAAGCGCTATATATATTATTAGCAGCTGATGAGTGTGCGACACACGAAACAGGCTTGTACTGCTATGTATTAATTATGTTTTCCTGCACCTGTATTGATATATATATATATATATATTATATATATATATATATATATATATACACTACCGTTCAAAAGTTTGGGATCACCCAAACAATTTTGTGTTTTCCATGAAAAGTCACACTTATTCACCACCATATGTTGTGAAATGAATAGAAAATAGAGTCAAGACATTGACAAGGTTAGAAATAATGATTTGTATTTGAAATAAGATTTTTTTTACATCAAACTTTGCTTTCGTCAAAGAATCCTCCATTTGCAGCAATTACAGCATTGCAGACCTTTGGCATTCTAGCTGTTAATTTGTTGAGGTAATCTGGAGAAATTGCACCCCACGCTTCCAGAAGCAGCTCCCACAAGTTGGATTGGTTGGATGGGCACTTCTTGCATACCATACGGTCAAGCTGCTCCCACAACAGCTCAATGGGGTTCAGATCTGGTGACTGCGCTGGCCACTCCATTACCGATAGAATATCAGCTGCCTGCTTCTGCTCTAAATAGTTCTTGCACAATTTGGAGGTGTGTTTAGGGTCATTGTCCTGTTGTAGGATGAAATTGGCTCCAATCAAGCGCTGTCCACTGGGTATGGCATGGCGTTGCAAAATGGAGTGATAGCCTTCCTTATTCAGAATCCCTTTTACCCTGTACAAATCTCCCACCTTACCAGCACCAAAGCAACCCCAGACCATCACATTACCTCCACCATGCTTAACAGATGGCATCAGGCATTCTTCCAGCATCTTTTCATTTGTTCTGCGTCTCACAAACGTTCTTCTTTGTGATCCAAACACCTCAAACTTGGATTCATCCGTCCACAACACTTTTTTCCAGTCTTCCTCTGTCCAATGTCTGTGTTCTTTTGCCCATCTTAATCTTTTTCTTTTATTGGTCAGTCTCAGATATGGCTTTTTCTTTGCCACTCTGCCCTGAAGCCCAGAATCCCGCAGCCGCCTCTTCACTGTAGATGTTGACACTGGTGTTTTGCGGGTACTATTTAATGAAGATGCCAGTTGGGGACCTGTGAGGCGTCTGTTTCTCAAACTAGAGACTCTAATGTACTTATCTTCTTGCTCAGTTGTGCAACGCGGCCCCCCACTTCTTTTTCTACTCTGGTTAGAGCCTGTTTGTGCTGTCCTCTGAAGGGAGTAGTACACACCGGTGTAGGAAATCTTCAATTTCTTAGCAATTTCTCGCATGGAATAGCCTTCATTTCTAAGAACAAGAATAGACTGTCGAGTTTCAGATGAAAGTTCTCTTTTTCTGGCCATTTTGAGCGTTTAATTGACCCCACAAATGTGATGCTCCAGAAACTCAATCTGCTCAAAGGAAGGTCAGTTTTGTAGCTTCTGTAACGAGCTAAACTGTTTTCGGATGTGTGAACATGATTGCACAAGGGTTTTCTAATCATCAATTAGCCTTCTGAGCCAATGAGCAAACACATTGTACCATTAGAACACTGGAGTGATAGTTGCTTGAAATGGGCCTCTATACACCTATGTAGATATTGCACCAAAAACCAGACATTTGCAGCTAGAATAGTCATTTACCACATTAGCAATGTATAGAGTGTATTTCTTTCAAGTTAAGACTAGTTTAAAGTTATCTTCATTGAACAGTACAGTGCTTTTCCTTCAAAAATATGGACATTTCAATGTGATCCCAAACTTTTGAACGGTAGTGTGTGTATATATATATATATATATATATATATATATATATATATATATATATATAACAACTTTGTTAAAAGAAACACTCAGTGGTAGGGAAACTGCTCAACAAACAACAAATAAGGAGCAAAATAATCCAGTGAGTCAAGTAAATTCTTTATGAGACAGTACAAGCCTGTTTCATGCCATCAGCAGCTGATGATTGTTTATGGCATGAAACAGCCTTGTACTGTCTCATAAAGAATTTACTTGACTAATTGGATTTTATATATATATAGTCATTGGGTGGCAGGCGGGGAGACACCCTGGACAGGCCGCCAGGCCATCGCAGGGCTTATATATATAAATATAAACTTAGCACACAAAGTAAGGAAAGGTGTTTGGTAGATTATTTCTTTGTTGTAACAATGCTTCTTGGCAATAAATCTTATATCAGGCACCTGATTGTCAGCACCTGGGGTACCAGAAGCTCAAAACAAGAGTCAGTAGCAACATCAAAATAAGCTGTTTAGCACTGGCAGAGAAGATTTGGCAAATTTTTCATGGGCGCAACCCACATACTCAGTTGTGCTGCTCATCCCACAAATGCATGTTCCTTACAAATGTGGCGCCATTTAAAAGGGAAATAAACAGGCTTTCCTTAAGAACAAATTGCGTAAAAACCTGCGAGTCTACCTGTGCGAGACCACCAAGCAAGGACACTGACTGGTAATTCCTTATTCTACTATTTTCTCTCATTGCCTGCTTCACCCACCATGTGCTACAAAGACATCCCTGTCATTCACCGTTTTCGAAAAAATCTCATCTGTCGCAGACATTGCAACCCTGAGGACCTCTATTCACTCAGGAAAGCCTCCTCTACTCACTCCTCCTTTACTTTTGGCTTATGCAATGCCAATCAGCTGTAACTAAAGCAGAATTTATCCAAGCATTTGTTAATCTGTCAGACATTCAAGTACTAGCCCTGACCGAAACCTGGATACGTCCAGAAAACACTACTTTCTCATGCACACCCCATTCTGTTGGGCATGGAGGCGATACGGGTGTCCTCATTTCCAAAGACTGAAAATTCACAAAGTTTTCTCCGCTAAGCAACAACTCTCCTTTGAATATCATGCAATCATGGTTACTGGTCTTACTAAGCTATTTGTGGTTGTCATATACCGCTCACCAGGGTGTCAACTGGGGAACTTTGTAGTCGAACTAGACGTGTTACTCTCAGCCATTCCTGACGATGACACACCACTGATTGTCATGGGAGACATGAATACCCTTACTGAAAAAACCCAAGCGACTGGCCTCCTGTCTCTTCTGTCTTCCTCTGATCTCAGACAGGTCCTGGGGCGGGGACCTCTTGATCTGATTTTGGCTTGGAACTACTCCACAGCAAATCTGACTGTCACCCCCCCCCCATCTGTCAGACAACTTCTTCATTCAATTCACGGCCTCCTTACTGGAACATCCTCATGTATCTCCACAAAGGGTCTCCTTCCGCCGAAACTTCCGGTCCCTTACACCGACCCAACTCTCCAGTGAGGTCTTGGCTTCCATGCTTCCTCATAATGAATTATTTTCTCTCCCCATTAACGAGGTTACAGACACACCCTGTTCCTCACTAGCCTCCTCTCTTAACAATATCTGCCCTCTAGCATCCAAACCTGCTTGTAATCCCCCCCCCCAGTCCATGGCTCACTGAGGTCAACAGAGATGAAAGGGTGGGGCTCAGAGTGGCATAGAGAAAATGGCGTGAAACCATAGAGTCCACTGACCTCAGTGACTATCAGCATCTCCTAGCATCATTCTCCTCCAGCTTAAAAACAGCTAAGACCACTTACTATCAGATCAAGATCTGTGGTGCAACTGATGCTCACAAAATATGTTTTTCTTTTAACTCACTCCTCAATCCTCCTCAACCTCTGACCTCCACTCTGCTCACTCCTGACATGTTCACCTCGAACTTAACTGATAAGGTTTCTGCTGTCAGTAACCAGTTCTCTGAGCCTGACCAACTCTGTCTGCCACTGCCAGCTAACAGCGCGTCACTCACCTCATTCTCTCCCCTGAGCAGGGAGGAAGTCTCCACGTCTGGACGCTCATCCCACTTCCTGTCCGCTGAACCTGATACCATCAAACCTCCACCAGACCATTTCCTCCGTTCTTAACCCTGCAGTCACACACATCATCAACTCTTTGCTTACAATGGGTATGTTCCCCACTGCATTGAAGCAAAATCGGGTCACCCTGCTGCTAAAAAACCCTACACTCAACCCGGCTCAGGTTGAAAACTACAGACCGGTTTCACTCCTACCCTTTCTTTCAAAAATACTTGAGCGCACTGTCTTTATCCAAGTCTCTGATTTCCTTTCTGAGAACAATCTGTATGATCCAAATCAGTCTGGCTTTAAGCGGGGTCACTCTACCGGGACTGCACTCCTGTCAGTAACAGAATCACTGCATTTCGCTAGAGCTGCTGTTCAGTCCTCAGATTTATTGTTGCTAGATCTGTCAGCTGCCTTTGACACGGTTAACCACCAAATCCTCCTCTCCACACTCACTGAGCTTGGTATCTCAGGATCTGCCCTCTGCTGGTTCATGTCCTACCTCTCGGGGAGCTATTTTAGAGTATCTTGGAGGGGAGAAGTGTCCAAACTGCACAGCTTATCTACAGGGGTACTTCAAGGGTCAGTGCTTGGTCCTCTTCTCTTCTCAATATACACCACATCACTTGGTGCAATCTCTGCTCCCATGGTTTCTCATACTATTGCTATGCTGATGATACACAGTGCTTCCTGTCATTCCCACCAGATGACCTCAGAGTGTCGGCACTGTTATTGTCATGCCTTGCTGATATCGCTGCATGGATATCAGCAAGGCTGAGCTCCTTGTCATCCCCACCAGTCCATCCTTACAATAACAGATCAATATCCAGGTCAAATCAACCCACCTCATGCCCACAAAGTCTGCCCGAAATGTGGGTGTCACGATTGATGACAAACTAACCTTTAAGGTTCACGTGGCCTCGATTGCTCGGTCGTGCAGATTTGCCCTGTACAACATCAGGAAAATTAGGCCCTACCTGTCTGAGCATGCAGCACAACTCCTGGTACAGGCTTTTGATGTATCACGCATTGACTACTGCAACTCCTTACTGGCAGGTCTCCCTGCATGCACTTTCAAATCTCTGCAAATGATCCAGAATATGGCGGCACATCTACTCTTCAACCACCCCAAAACAGCACATGTCACCCCACTGTTCATATCCCTCCACTGGCTCCCAGTTGCTGCCCGCATCAAATTCAAAACATTAATGCTTGCTTACAAAACAGCAACTAAAACAGCTTCCGCCTACCTGAACTCCCTCTTTCAGGTCTACACTCAGTCCTGCTCACTACGCTCTGCCAATGAAAGGCACCTGGCACTTCTGCCACAATGGGGCCCTAAGTCACTAGGTGGACTCTTCTCTTCTGTAGTTTCCTGCTGGTGAAATGAGTTACCAAACTCCATTCAATCCGCTGAGTCCCTCTCCATCTTTAAGAAGAAGCTAAAGACCCAACTCTTTCTCGAACACCTCCACACCTGATGGTATTAATATTAAAAAAAGAAAAAAGAAAATCGCTTCTATGCACCCTATGCTGTACCTTTGTGCACTGCCTGTTGACAGCTATGTCCCATCGGACTTAAACCTAGTTTTTTGGCACTTGCTTGCATTGTCGCCTCTTGACTAGATCCATGCTTGTGTTGCATTAACTCTCAGAAGTATGTCACTTTGGATAAAAACACCTGTTAAATGAAATTTTAAATTATAGACTTTGTTAAAAGAAACACTCAGTGGTAGGGAAAGTGCTCAGCAAATAAGGAGCAAAATCCAGTGAGTCAAGTATATATAGCCGGACTCCCCCGGCTGCAGCCAGGGGAGTCCACTGAAGGTGTCATTGATTTGTTGATGTGTTGTGGGATGATATTATTTGTTAAATGTTAGGCATGCAGCTGTAACTAATTTTGATAGTGTTCTGATTGAATATCTTTCTCAGTTGATAGTCCGAGGCAAAGCACTTATCCAAAAGTTAAAAAAAAACTGCTTACCGATGTTTGTAAGGTGGGTTGTGCCAGGTGATGTTTCGTTTTCTGTTACGTTTGTTGATTTTCTGGCGGTCAGTATTGTAACGATCACGGATAAATAAGCTCGGTAGCCCTTGGTTAACGGGTTGGACCCTTTAGTTGAGTGGTTAACGTAGTCGCTTGCGGTGTGGGAGCCACGGGTTCGTGTCCCAGATGCAGCCCCCTTGAATTTGCTACAGTATATATAGTGTACCATGCACGGCTGACACCACTGTTTCGAACTCAGTATATATTTGCATATCACAAAACCAAAGTAGCGAACTCGGGGGCAGTCGAGAGCCGCCACAGCCAAGACGCAAACCCATGTATTTCGCACGCGGGCGACAACATTATCCAGTAGACCAAAGAGTCTGATCTGTTAGCCAAGGGCTAACGTGTCTACTTATCCGTGCACGTTACACTACCCCCCTCTTTCGGGAAGCGCTTCAGCATATCGGCTCCTTCACACCTCTGGGCGCACGCGCTTCCGATGGCCTCACGGTTTCACCATCCCACTAAGGGTCCGACCCGTTAGCCAAGGGCTAACGTGTCTACTTACACTACCCCCCTCCTTCAATCACTTATATTCACTATCAATTCGCTACATTGGTGTCAGAAGTGGGATGGTGAGACCGTGAGGTCATCGGAAGCGTGTGCACCCAGAGGTGTGAGGGAGCTGATATGCTGAAGCGCGGGGGGGCGCTTCCCAAAAGAGGGTGGTAGTGTAACGTACACGAATAAGTAGACACGTTAGCCCTTGGCTAATGGGTCGGACCCTTTAGTCGAGCGGTTAGCGATGTCTTCTACGGTGTGGGAGATTCTGATTCGCGTCCCGGCTGCGGCATCTCCTGCGGTTGCTCCCTGAATTCGCTACTATATATATATATATATATATATATATATATATATATATATATATATATATATATACACTACCGTTCAAAAGTTTGGGATCACCCAAACAATTTCGTGTTTTCCATGAAAAGTCACACTTATTCACCACCATATGTTGTGAAATGAATAGAAAATAGAGTCAAGACATTGACAAGGTTAGAAATAATGATTTGTATTTGAAATAAGATTTTTTTTACATCAAACTTTGCTTTCGTCAAAGAATCCTCCATTTGCAGCAATTACAGCATTGCAGACCTTTGGCATTCTAGCTGTTAATTTGTTGAGGTAATCTGGAGAAATTGCACCCCACGCTTCCAGAAGCAGCTCCCACAAGTTGGATTGGTTGGATGGGCACTTCTTTGAGCAGATTGAGTTTCTGGAGCATCACATTTGTGGGGTCAATTAAACGCTCAAAATGGCCAGAAAAAGAGAACTTTCATCTGAAACTCGACAGTCTATTCTTGTTCTTAGAAATGAAGGCTATTCCATGCGAGAAATTGCTAAGAAATTGAAGATTTCCTACACCGGTGTGTACTACTCCCTTCAGAGGACAGCACAAACAGGCTCTAACAGGTACTATTTAATGAAGATGCCAGTTGGGGACCTGTGAGGCGTCTGTTTCTCAAACTAGAGACTCTAATGTACTTATCTTCTTGCTCAGTTGTGCAACGCGGCCTCCCACTTCTTTTTCTACTCTGGTTAGAGCCTGTTTGTGCTGTCCTCTGAAGGGAGTAGTACACACCGGTGTAGGAAATCTTCAATTTCTTAGCAATTTCTCGCATGGAATAGCCTTCATTTCTAAGAACAAGAATAGACTGTCGAGTTTCAGATGAAAGTTCTCTTTTTCTGGCCATTTTGAGCGTTTAATTGACCCCACAAATGTGATGCTCCAGAAACTCAATCTGCTCAAAGAAGTGCCCATCCAACCAATCCAACTTGTGGGAGCTGCTTCTGGAAGCGTGGGGTGCAATTTCTCCAGATTACCTCAACAAATTAACAGCTAGAATGCCAAAGGTCTGCAATGCTGTAATTGCTGCAAATGGAGGATTCTTTGACGAAAGCAAAGTTTGATGTAAAAAAAATCTTATTTCAAATACAAATCATTATTTCTAACCTTGTCAATGTCTTGACTCTATTTTCTATTCATTTCACAACATATGGTGGTGAATAAGTGTGACTTTTCATGGAAAACACAAAATTGTTTGGGTGATCCCAAACTTTTGAACGGTAGTGTATATATATATATATATATATATATATATTGTGGTGGACACGTATTGGGGATAGAATCCACCCCAGGAACTAAGGGTTAAGTCAGGGTTGCCCTGGCAGGTTAACGCAGGGTTAAGTTATGGCTGTCCAGCCAGTTTTCTGATTATTCTTGCCGCCTCCGCTCAGTCGAGCTGTCGTTTTGTTGTCTCTCTGATTTACCGTGGATTAAAGAAAGTTGCCAACACGGCTAAAGTGTGAACCTACGGTCTTCTCCGTTCCTTCGGCTCTACACTGGTGACCCCGACGTCGGTTTTCGGATAAGTTTTCTGAAACCACACACATTATGGCTACGAACGCCGTTGAAATTAAACTGCCGGAGTTTTGGGAGTCTTCCGCGGCTACATGGTTCGCGCAGGCTGAGGCACAGTTCGCGCTCAGAGACATAACAGCAGACGAGACCAGGTACTACAACGTAGTGGCAGCGCTGGGGTGCGCTACGGCTTCCAGGATAAGCGGTTTCATAACCAACCCACCGGCCGATGGTAAATACGCCGCACTTAAAAATCTCCTCCTTGAAACTTTTGAACTGTCAACAACGGAGAGAGCACGTCGCCTCTTCGCAATTCAGGGCTTGGGAGATGGCAAACCATCGCAGCTAATGAGCAGGATGTTAAATCTACTGGGTCAAGAAAAGCCATGTTTCCTGTTTATGGAGCTGTTTCTGCGCAACATGCCGCCCCACGTCCAGACTGCGCTCGCTAACTCCACCATCACTGATCCCCGTGAGCTGGCAAAGAAGGCTGACCGATTCTTCGTCGCTACACAACGTTCCTCCCATGCCGGGGTGCTGGCTCCTACCTTCACTGGTCCCCCGCCGACATCGCGGGCGTGGCCCGACGGTGGCGCCACAGCGTCAGACCGCTACAAGCCCTCTGGACTCTGTATGTACCACGCTCGATTTGGTGCGAAAGCTAAACGGTGCCGTTCCCCCTGCAACTACAGGCCGACGGGAAACGAGAGGGCCAACACTCAGTAGTGGCCATGAGTGTTGGCGATACGAGCAGGCTACTCTTCATCATCGACACCATCTCCGGTCGGCGATTTCTCTGTGACACGGGCGCACAGAGAAGCGTGCTCCCTGCTACTGACGTCGACATCATAGGCAGGGAGCGGGGCCCCCAGTTGGCGACGGCTGACGGCAGCCCTATCCACACCTACGGCGTGCGGTCTGTAGAACTGTGTTTTGGTGGACAACGTTTCACGTGGGAGTTCGTCATGGCCAATGTAACGCTTCCCCTCCTCGGAGCTGATTTTTTGTGCGCTTACGGTTTGCTAGTGGACATTCAGAACAGCCGTCTGGTCGACGCCTTAACCTTCTCCTCCTTCGCATGTACGCGGGGGGGAAGCGGCCTATGCAGGTCTAGCCAACTCTCTCTCAGAGGCAGACAAGTTCAACCGCCTCCTCGCTGAGTTCCCTGACCTCACCCAGCCTACCTTCTTTGCACCCACCGCTAAGCATGGGGTGGAGCATCACATTGCTACGAAGGGGCCCCCGGTCTACGCCAGAGCCAGGCGTCTCGATCCCGCCAAACTCGCCATTGCCAAGTCTGAGTTCGAGCACCTGGAACGCATGGGGATCATCCGCCGCTCTGACAGCCCGTGGGCGTCCCCACTCCACATCGTCGCTAAGCCTGATGGAGGTTGGCGCCCATGCGGGGACTACCGCCGACTAAATGACGCCACCACGCCCGACCGCTATCCTGTCCCGCATATCCAGGACTTTTCTGCAAACCTGTCTGGCAAACGCGTCTTCTCAAAAGTCGACCTGGTCCGTGGTTATCATCAAGTTCCCGTGCACCCCTCGGACATCCCCAAGGCAGCGGTGACTACCCCATTCGGCCTATTTGAATTCCTACGAATGCCATTTGGACTCAAAAACGCGGCCCAGTCCTTTCAGCGGCTGATGGATTCAGTGCTCCGTGGCCTTCCTTTCATCTTCGTCTATTTGGACGACATACTCATCGCCAGCGCCTCCGAGGAAGAACACCTTGTTATGTCTGCACACATCGACAGTGCTGCATTTGATTTGGTGCTGTTCTATTGTGCTGGGATCGATTGGTGATGCCTGCGGGCTCTGGGTTGTTTTATCAGGTCTGCCTGTGATGCTGTGTCAGTCTAAATAAAGAATGCAACGTAGCGGTTGTGTCGAGCGACAGCGCATACACCTGTCCCATCTTCACACCCTCTTCACACGCCGCAGCCATCATGGGCTGATCATCAACCCGGCGAAGTGCCGGTTCGGGCTGACGGCCATTGATTTCCTCGGGCCCCGCATCACTGGGGACGGGGCGGTCCCCCTGCCCTCAAAGGTGGAAGCGGTGGCGGCCTTTCCGTGCCCCCAAACAGCTCGTGCGCTCAGGGAGTTCATCGGGATGGTGACATTCTATCACCGCTTCATTCCCCGAGCCGCCTTTATCATCCGGCCACTGTACGAGGCGCTGAAAGGCAAGTCCCCCAACCAGGCGGTCGACTGGACAGCAGAGCGGGACCGTGCGTTCACCGAGACTAAAGCTGCGCTCTCCCAGACTACCCAGCTAGCGCATCCTTCACCTACAGCGCCTATTTCCATAACCACGGATGCATCGGACTATGCTGTTGGTGCGGTTCACGAGCAGTGGGTGGGGGGGGGCTTGGCAGCCTTTGGCCTTTTTCAGTCGCCAGCTTACACCCCGAGAGCGCAAGTATAGTACTTTTGACAGGGAACTCCTCGGTCTCTGGCTCGCCGTCCAGCATTTCCGGTTCCTGCTAGAGGGCCGCGAGTTTACTGCGTACGTGGACCACAAGCCCCTCACGTTTGCCATGTCCAAGACGGCCGAGCCATGGTCCGCTCGCCAGCAGCGACAACTCTCCTACATTTCGGAATTCACTACCGACATCCAGCACGTCGCTGGTAAGTCTAACCAGGTAGCTGACTGCCTCTCTAGGGCAGTGATTGGAGCGGTCCACCTAGGCCTGGACTATGCACAGATGGCCGCTGACCTGGCCACGGACCCGAGCATCCTCCGTCTCTGGACCTCCGACACGGGGCTCCGCCTGCAGGACGTTCCTTTCAGCGACACAGGTGTCACCCTCCTGTGTGACGTCTCCACAGGACAGCCCAGGCCCATCGTCCTGGACAGCTGGAGACGCCCCGTGTTTGAAGCTGTGCACGGCCTCTCTCATCCAGGCGGTAAGTCATCCGTGCGCCTGACCTCTGCTAAATTTGTGTGGGAGGGACTTAAGAGAGATGTGAAAGCGTGGGCCGACTCGTGTGTTGCCTGTCAGCAGGCTAAGATACACCGCCACATTAATGCGCCCCTGGAACGCTTCGCAGTGCCGGAGAGACGATTTGACCATGTCCACGTCGACCTGGTTGGTCCCCTACCCCCCTCCCATGGGTTTACCTACCTCTTCACTGTGGTGGACAGGACTACGCGCTGGCCTGAAGCTGTTCCCCTGGCATCCACGACGTCTGCTGATGTGGCCCGGGCTTTTATTGGGTCGTGGGTTTCGGTACGCCTTCCGAACTTTCATCTGACCGTGGGCCACAGTTTACCTCAGAGCTATGGAATGCTGTGGGTGAGGCTCTGGGCGTCAAGCTTCATCGCACTACCGCCTACCACCCTCAGGCGAACGGCCTATGTGAGCGCTTCCACCGGTCCATGAAGGCTGCGCTTCGGGCTACTCTCAAGGACTGCAACTGGGTCGACAAGCTCCCATGGGTCATGCTGGGCCTGCGGACCGCCCCGAAGGAAGACTTACAAGCCTCCTCTGCAGAGCTGGTGTACGGCACGCCACTGCGAGTCCCAGGCGATTTCATGCCCAATGCAACGCGTCCCTGGTCAGCTGTGGACCAACGAGCCTCCTTGCTGGACGGGGTCAGAGCTTTCACACCCGTCCCTACCGCCCAACACGGCGCTCCAGTGTCCCAGGTGCCCCCAGGTCTGCAGTCAGCGGACTACGTGTTCATCCGTCACGACGCACACCGCCCCCCTCTCTAACCCCCTTATGACGGCCCCTTCCGCGTCCTGGAACGGGGAACTAAGCGCCTGGTGGTGGATTTTGGGGGCACGGCCGAGCATGTTTCAGTGGACCGAGTTAAACCCGCACACCTGGACTTGACACAGCCGCTAGAGTTAGCCCAACCTCCTCGTCGCGGTCGTCACCCGGCTCCGCCTCCTCCCCCCGTGGAGGCCCGCGCTGCCTCTTCTGCTCCTCAGGCCAACCTCCACAGGCCCGCATCAATGCCTCCCAGAGACACTCCGGCCCCTGTTACCCGGAGCCGCCGCGGACGGCTTGTCGTCCCCCTGCACCTGCCTGACTTCGATTACTAGGGCGAATTCTGGGGGGGCTCATGTGGTGGACACGTATTGGGGATAGAATTCCCCCCAGGAACTAAGGGTTAAGTCAGGGTTGCCCTGGCAGGTTAACGCAGGGTTAAGTTATGGTTGTTCAGCCAGTTTTCTGAGGATTCTTGCCGCCTCCGCTCAGTCGAGCTGTGGTTTTGTTGTCTCTCTGATTTACCGTTGATTAAAGAAAGTTGCCTACACGGCTAAAGTGTGAACCTGCGGTCTTCTCCGTTCCTTCGGCTCTACAATATAATAGTTATATATCTAGAGAGAGAGAGAGAGAGAGAGAGAGAGAGAGAGAGAGAGAGAGAGAGAGAGAGAGAGAGAGAGAGAGAGAGAGAGAGAGAGAGAGAGAGAGAGTTATATATAATGTAAATGGACTTTGTGTTTATATAAAATACTCTTGACTAAAGCCCTCTCACCAAAAGCTTTTCATACATCTGCATCCCCCACTTCCTTGCTGAGGAAGAGCTCTTGACACAAGAGGACAAGAAGTATGAGCTTTTTAATCTGACAATTTTGTTTTGCCTGCAACACTTGAGAGGTGTTCAAACGGGTACTTGCACTAACGTAAACACAACTCCCACTCTTCAACAAATAGCAATGCAGTAGAGATGCAGTCCAAGTTGAACATAGTTCTGGGCTTGTGTAGAACTGTCTCACCAGGACAGCATTGTTAAAAAGATCCTCTGAACTGTTGTCTGTTTAACAGTTTGTTAGTTTTTTTTTCTTGGTAACTCTTTAATTTCAGCTCATAAGATAATACAAGGTGTTAAATGCATATCACGAATCAATTTTAATTATGTCAAAACATGTCAGCATACATTTCAAGGCATTATTAATCTAGACTGCTCTTCTTATGGCGTTACTGTGAGCTGTATTTACCAGTAGATCTTGTATGTCAAAATGAAGAGTTTGATTCACAATGTGCCAGACATCCTGAAAGTCTGGTATGAAGGCTCTTTGAATAAGCATATAAAAATAAAAACATTATATTTATATATATATATATATATATATATATATATATATATATATATAGTAACGTCCCCCGAATTCGCTACAATATATATATGTGTGTGTGTGTGTGTGTGTGTGTGTGTGTGTGTGTGTGTGTGTGTGTGTGTGTGTGTGTGTGTGTGTGGACAAATAGAGCTCCGTAGTTTCGAGAGCTGGTATGGGCTTACGATAAGCTGTTTGATGGGTTATGGCCCCTCTCAACACATTATTAATCATATCTAACGACTTCAGATACTGTACTAAATAGTTTGCCCTACAGGATTTCCTAACTGCTGCAGCCAGCGCTCGATACGCTGCCCAAGGCATGACCGGTTTACACATGTGGAGTGTGTGTGTGTGTGTGTGTGTGTGTGTGTGTGTGTGTGTGTGTGTGTGTGTGTGTGTGTGTGTGTATGTGTGTGTTTGAGTGTACAAAACAGACAGAGAGGGAGAGAGAGAGCAAAAGAGAGACAGAGTGAGGAGAGAGAGCAGAGAGGGGGAGAGAGCAGTTGCTACCAGATCTCAAGCGGCAAATTAGGGCCTCTCTGTGATCAATAATTGGGGAGCCATGCACAGATTTAATTAGTCGGCAAACGTGTGTGGCTAAGGGGATGCAAACGGATATTGATGTTTGAGATTGATTGATCTCTTCTTTTCTCAAAAATGTACACACTGAGTTACGATGCAGAGTTTGCCTTTGGTTTGTTTGCTTTCTCTGTGCACTTTCAATCTTAAATACCAGTTTGCCTGTGACCTTTTTGCTAGAAAAACAAACTCACTTTTTATTCAACTGATAGTCATCTGTTGAATGTTGATATCACAAATGTCTCAAATGGACTCGCGAGGTCAAACAACAGTCTTAGACAGCAAGTCCAACCACACACTTTACTGTCGCTGCACCAAAACGTCCCATGCTGATTCAGAATTATTTCAACATTTATCTAAAATGATTTTTCAGAAAATTGACTTTTAGGCCCTCTTGGGTCTATGGTGAGGGGGTTCTGTCACAAAGGGCAGTTAAGTGATTCTTAGAAAGGTAAGGCAACCATACTAAAGTGCGATCAGTAAACTATCTGGTTTCTAACACACTTCCTGCTGCTATCCGAATCATTTTGGTCTGCTAAACGCCGCGATGTAGCATTCTGGGAAGGTGGAAATAAATGTTAATTACTAATGCGACAACAATTTGACCATTGTCTGGAGATGGTGCGTTAAGCACATACGTACCAGTAGGTATAAATGACTGAAGGGCTTTAACCTTATGGAGTCTGACTCAATTACGCTATCATACCGATGGCATCATGTATTGTGTCCCATATGGTTGTTACACAAAATATCATGGTATGTTATGGTCATTAATGTACCACATTTTCTTATGGCTTTCCTTATGTAAAGTCTTTTTTTGGGTCATGCATTCTTCAGACTAACAGTATAAATATGATTTCATGAAGCTCCTCTTCAGGCCCTTTCCAACCACATCGAAGCTTGCTCCATTGAACTTTTGCAGAGTCATGCAAATTACTGTAGTCTAGTTAATAAAATTTCACTAGATCCATCTCAGGAGCATTCTTTGCTGCTGTACGTCTTAGTTTCTCAGTAGTTCCCATGCTTTGTATGGGACCCTGCCAAGAAGCAATGCTATTCCACCATATTAATCTTTCATCACTCATTTGATTTCCTGCCACCATCTGATAAACCCGTCATTATGATTGCTGTAAATGATTAATCGTGGTTGAATATATGTTTTAGAATTTCCATTCATTATGGTACGTCATATTTTATCTGCCCCATATTTAATCATTTGCTGCATGCATATTAATAACTACAGTGGTACCTGTGTAATGGGAGTGAGTCACTTGATGTTTCATGTTGGTTCTATAAGATCACACAGCTAATAATGCTTCTGGCAGCATAAATTTTCCTGTGGCAAAAAAGAAAGAAAAAAAGACATGAAAAAATAACTCGAGCCTTGCTGTATATGTTTCAAGTTGAGTCAAATGAAAGGCCAACTTGTCATCATCATCATAGGGGAAAGCGGCAATACTTTTGACCTGTGGGCATTTAAGCTCTACATGAGGAACAGCAACATTGGAGCAGTTATCATGTGTAGAAAACAGGGCCACTCCCAGTTTCATGTCTTCATGAATAAAACAAACAAAGGACAAAACCACATACAGAGTGTTATGTCTGCACACAGCACTGTCGATGTGTGCAGACATAACACAGAGTCCAGTTGCACTTTTATTATTTTGAAATGTATATGATGACTCTGCCTTTTGAATTCCTCTGATTGATGGATATTGGCTCCCCTGTTTTAAAAGTGCCATCTGCAGTGACTTCCCACTATAAGCCTTTGCCTTGCAACCCCGATGAAGGAAAGATTGGGGAAACTGCAGTCATGTATTTAGACGAGAGCCTGTTCTGCAGATCTGACTGTGTGCAGCACCTTGCAGGTAGTTTTTTTTCCCTTGCTTCAACTTCAGAGACTTTATAGCAGCAGAGGAAAAATGATTGATGGTGGCATGTGGAGGGGGAGGAGAGAGGAGAGTGGGTGGGTCAGGGTTGGGGGAGGGGGTGGAGTCGGGGCAACTACTTATAGTATTCAGACTGGGTTGGGACCCCACACCACCTCCATCCCCAAGGAGAAAAATGTTTCTCTGTGGGACATCAATTCCATTTCTCTATGTATCCTGCTGTGCTCAGGTCAATTATCCTTATTATACCAAAATACGGGTAATTTTCCTTCAGGGTATAGGAGCAAGATGGAGAGAGAAGGAAAGAGACGGAGAGACATGATAGTCAGGGATTGGAGAAGCTCTCTCCTCTGACATGACTATAGGCACATTGTGGATGCAGAACTCACAGTGATAAACAAAGGCAGGATTTCGCTAATCTAATCCTGACCTCCAAGGAGACCGAGGCATAACCTTAAACCACATTAGAGTGGATTTGGGTTGACACTTTGAAGCATCAGCACCTTTCCCTGGGTGGGAAAAAGGTGTTGATTTTGGCACCCCACACTTTAGGACTGATGCCAGAGCTCAACTGCTAAGGGCTTTTTTTATTTTCATTTCACACAATATTGTTGGATTAAGCCTTGGCCTGCATATTTATGAACATTTGCATATTGAAGGAAGCAACCGTATGGAAATGATGACTGTTTTCAAAAGATTTTCCTGGGTTTGTAGAAATTAAGGAGCTGAGATGTGACCTTCACATTTCCAGCACGTGAGAAATTGGGAAGATTCAGCGGTTTCCAATATCATTACCTGTTCTTCAAACTCTCAACTGGCGGATTTATGTCTATTCCTGGAAAACCTGGAAAAGTCAAGTTTGAAGATTTCTCTGCCTCGAAAAAGTTGGGTGACTGATTCAAAACCAAATGTCATGAATTTTTTTTGTGTTTTTTTATTTTCTTTCCTTGCTGGAGAAAAGTAAAGTCAACATTTTCCACCTAAAGCTCTTATGCCTATTAGATATCATGTTTGACAGAAAAATACGGTAAAAATCTCATGTTTAAAGACGTTTCAGATAATAATTGTTGTTATTAATGGGTTAAACAGTTTGTTCAGACATAATTTTAATCTTCTAGAATAAGAGTTTGGAAAGGATGTTACGTCAACATTCATGCCAATAAAGCTTGTTGGAATTTGAGTGTGAATTCGAATTTGAGTTTAACTGCAGGTAGCAAAAAAAGGTCCCGAGACAAGCATTTAACCAAAACAACAAAAACACAAAATGGATTTGTCATGAAAATGATGGCCGTGTCAATGTCAGTGGATTTGATTAACTAATATGCACGGTAGTCCTGTGTACTTGAAGAAGTTGGGGTCGGACTTAAAATACTTGTTGAAGGGCGTCCGGGTAGCGTGGCAGTCTCTTCCATTGCCCACCAACACGGGGATCGCCGGTTCGAATCCTCGTGTTACGTCCGGCTTGGTCGAGCATCCCTACAGACACAGTTGGCCGTGTCTGCGGGTGGGAAGCTGGCTGTGGCTATGTGTCCTTGTCGTTGCACTAGCGCCTCCTCTGGTTGATCGGGGCACCTATTCAGGGGGGAGGGGAACTGGAGGGGAATAGCGTGATCCTCCCACGTGCTATGTCCCCCTGGTGAACCTCCTCACTGTCAGGTGAAAAGAAGCGGCTGGCGACTTCACATGTATCAGAGGAGGCATGTGGTGGTCTGCAGCCCTCCCCGGATTGGCAGAGGGGGTGGAGCAGCGACCGGGATGGCTCGGAAAAGTGGGGTAATTGGCCGGGTGTAATTGGGGAGAAAAGGGGGAAAAAAGACTTGTTGAAGGTCTTTCCACTGAGATGTTGTATCCAGAGTTCAGAGCAAGTTGCCAAATAGTGGATGTGTTGAGCAGGTGTGTGTGCGTGTGTGTGTGTGTGTGTGTGTGTGTGTGGCCACGCGCACACATTCTGTTAAAAAGCCTGCCTCACGCACTGCATTGTTTTTACCCCTTTGTTACCTTTATTTAACGGTACGTGAAGCTTGGTGACCCACGGTCCCGCGTCGCCTTTGTGCTTTTGTTTTTCTTCTCTTCCCTCCGTGTCCTTGTTCCGTCTGATGTCTTGTGTGCTGCAGATGTTTGCCAGGCACGTGAGCCCGACTCCCCGGAGCGTCTTGCCTATCGCAGTTGAGCTGGTGTGAGGATGGATAGTGGATGGAGAGGAGAAAGCCCCCCCCCCCCCCAGTGCAAGGTTAATCTCGTCCTCAGTTGCAGCTAGCATGTCACCCTAATGAAGCCCCCGCAGACGAGCCAACACTTAATAAGAGTTAAGAGTAAATTAACCTTGAGGATTTAGCGCGCATCTCTCCCTCGTTTTTTCTTTTTTTCTTTTTCTTTTGCCGTACCCTCAATACATCCATTTCCAGTGATCAAGGACGTTTGTTCATTTAGTTAGGGGAGGTCGCCAAAAAGAAGAGAGAGAAAAAAAATAATTCCCTTGACGATTGCAAGATGTCTGTCTGACGTCTCTGTTGCAGAGCTGAAGGGAGTGGATGTGGCCCCCCATCACCCACTGTAATGTCGTGAGAGGCAGACATAAGGCTACTAGCTACACCCTCGTTTTTATTTTCCCCTTTTTCAGTCGCCGCTGATCAATGGTCTTAATGATGGTGATCAATCAAAAGATGGAAAGATTTACCCTCCGATATTAATTTTCCTGAACATCGATTGAGGAGTAGAGAGCATTAATGCCTTTTTAAGGCGTCGTATTGAGTTGGTAGCCCGTAAAAACAACTCATTCGTCTTTCCTTTTAGCATTTTTATTACGCATTAAACCTAATTACAATCTGATAAAATTCTCGAGGCATTATTATGACAACTCTTTAACATTTTTCCAATGTTTTGTTTTTTGTTTTTCTATACACTCCATTTTTTTAAACTAATGACTAAAAGGTGGAGATTTGAAATCAGTGTTGTGTACATTATCTGTTCATATGCACTGACTCAAATGTGTTTAAAAAAATGGCTCTGGTGTGACGTCATGAAGGGATTTCACCAGTAAAACGTTGTCATGTGTGGGGATCAAGCTGGTCACAGGCAGAACTGGAACGTAATAGCTCCTGGTCCTGTGTCCGGGCACCTTGATTAACCTTTTATTTTAATTGCAATTAAGGTATAGCGAAGCAACAACACCTTCCAGTCAAGGTTACAACAGTCTCAGGGCTAAATGGTGCAGAAACATAACCAACCGGGGGAGACAACCCCCTTTTATTCGTTTATTTATTTATTTTGCATGTTCAAGTTTCTATACTTTCTATCAGTCCAATGTTTTTTTAGGGTTTTTTTTTTATCTACTGAGGCTGTGAAATATGGACAAAGAAGTGTTGCATGGATGGGAAAACCACAACAGATTGAAGCTAATGAGCTGGTCGTGGTCACTATCTTGTTATCAGGACATGGGTATGGTGTCTTACGCCCGTCAATTCTCAGATTTAACACAGCATAATACTTTAAAGCCAGGCTGCCAGAGTGTCTTCTTTATTCCCTTCATTTCTTTTTTTTTTTTTGTCTGTGGTATACATCGTCTCAGCCAGAGTGTGAAACGTAGAGCAGGTTTTGTTGATGACTTAAGGGATGGAAAGCACACCGGGGCTTCTAATGCACCTAGTATTTAAATAATCCCCGGGTCTCTCCCATCCTTTTGATGCCTTTGTTCACTTTGAAAGTTATCACCATACAGCCTGTTCTGTTGGCTGGGGGGGGGGTGAGAGAGAGAGAGAGGGGGGGGGGGGGGAGACTGAGAATAGGCAAGAGCGAAATGTTGAATCGCACAGCCTTACCTTTTCTTCTGCATCCAGTTCCCAGAGCGTGAAAGAACATCTGAATACATATTCGACATCTTATCTCTCTCCAGATGTACCGGTGAATTCTTCCTTGTCGTGGCTCTCTAGAAAGCAGAGAAGTAAAAGAAACCCAGGAATAATCAGCCATGCTTATCTTCCTGCCGTACTGAGCAGGGCTATAATGAGACTCACTCATCCATAGTGAAGAGCTTAATAATTCATTGTGGTAGTTATGCAGGTGAACCCTATCACATTACAATTTAAAAGCTCTAAAGCTGGTATTGCT
>NC_079214.1:41030712-41085712 GCF_029633865.1 Lampris incognitus
TTAATGTTATCGTGCTGCACAAAAAGTATCGCCACAGGTCTGTGGGTCTCCCACCTAATTGGGCTACTTTGAAATTGGAGCTGTGAATTAGAAATTCACTAGTTTTTTGGGGCTACTTTTAGGGGAAGCTGCAGCTGCTGAAAGAATGCAATAGCGATGTAAAATAATATCAGCTTAAATTGGAAATTGGCTGTACCAAAGGTGAAAGACCAACGCGGTGCAGAAGGGGTTTATTTTCTCGTGTGTGTGTGTGTGTGTGTGTGTGTGTGTGTGTGTGTGTGTGTGTGTGTGTGTGTGTGTGTGTGTGTGTGTGTGTGTGTGTGTGTGTGTGTGTGTATGTATGTATGAGTGTGTGTCTGTGTCTGTGGGTGCAAACTCGAGCACAGATGAACGGGAAAAAACAACAATGTCAGGTAAATGGGGGATATAAGGCAAGAATTATTACAAAAATTAGGGAAAGAATTAAAGTTTCCCACAGATGGATAAAACCGTCAAAAAGAAGTGAAAGTCCACCACAGTGACCTCGTTGTCCTTTCCAAAACAGGGAGGCACTCTATTTTAGCACAAAACTGTGCCAGGACTGTGTTGTAGGGATGTCTGGTCCTTATACATAGTAGATTATCTCTCTTAGGTGTTGTGATAGACCTCGTCCATCCTCGCCCCTACTGTCTCTCCCGCTTCTTGTGAAGGAACTGCCTGGTGATACAGGCTCCCTGGCCTCAGAGTTTTAATGTAAACTTACCAATATAACCTATTACAGTTGCACTGCATCAGGTTTTAATTATCGTCTACTGCTGCTTGTTGGTTGAAAGAATATACACCACACAGAGATAAGAGATTCCTCTGTATTTCTGCATGCATAATGTGAGAATGTGCTTTTTGGCAATGTGTATATTTTGGGCTAGGTTGGAATTTTTGGAGCAGGTTTTGGAGGCTATTTGGGCTGGAAATCTTTACCTTCGGCTTGGTCAGGCATCCCTACAGACACAATTGACCGTGTATGCGGGTGGGAAGCCAGATGTGGGTATGTGTCCTGGTCGCTGCACTAGCGCCTCCTCTGGTCGGTCGGGGCACCTGTTCAGGGGGGAGGGGGAACTGGGGAGAATAGTGTGATTCTCCCATGTGCTATGTCCCCCTGGCGAAACTCCTCACCGACGCCGTCAGGTGAAAAGAAGCGGCTGATGACTCAACATGTATCGTAAGAGGCATATGGTAGTATGCAGCCCTTCCTGGAGCAGCAGAGGGGGTGGAGCAGCGACCGGAACAGCTCAAAAGAGTGGAGTAATTGGCTGGATACAATTAGGGAGAAAAAAAGGGGGGGAAAGAGGTTTGGGAACCCCTCAGAACTATCGCGTTGGCTGTGCAAAATATGCCTCCACACAGGGCCTCACGCCTGGCCTGCAATCCTGCTATATATATATATAGAGATAGATAGATAGATTAGATAGATAGATAGATAGATAGATAGATAGATAGATAGATAGATAGATAGATAGATAGATAGATAGATAGATAGATAGATAGATAGATAGATAGATAGATAGATAGATAGATAGATAGATAGATAGATAGATAGATAGATAGATAGATAGATAGATAGATAGATAGATAGATAGATAGATAGATAGATAGATAGATAGATAGATAGATAGATAGATAGATAGATAGATAGATAGATAGATAGATAGATAGATAGATAGATAGATAGATAGATAGATAGATAGATAGATAGATAGATAGATAGATAGATAGATAGATAGATAGATAGATAGATATAAAACTTTGTTAAATGAAACACTCAATGGTAGGGAAAGTGCTCAACAAAAAAGGAGCAAAATAATCCAAAATAATTAATAAAATTACTTGAATCACTGGATTTTATATATATATATATATATATATATATATATATATATATATATATATATATATATATATATAATTTGTATAACTGTTCGTGGTCTAAAATGCTTCTAAAATTAAATTCCTGTTTGCCATTATGCATAGTCAAGGTCACATGAAAGCGAATCTAAGAAATTATTCAAGTTCTTTTCATTTTCAATATTGCATCATGACATGGTGCACGCTCTGTCTCGCTGCTGACTGCAAGGAAGAAGGAGAGGGAGAAACAATGTTGGCTGCACGAGAGCGCGACCGATTTTGTAAACACGAGTCGGGTGCTGAGAAAAAGGAAAATAATTAAAAAGAAGGGGGTATTTCCTAAGTCACTATGAGGATTGCTGGTTAAATTTGTCAACACTTCCAGAGATGTGGCGGCTGAGCAGGTGTTCAAAGCTTGTGGGTGCATGTGGCTGTGACCTTAGACTATATGTAATGACCTGTCTGAATGAAATGCAGGTTATAGACCTGAAATATTGAATTGTAACATACCGTTATACTTCAACCTGCCAAAATAACGTGACAGCTGAGCTGACTTGATGATGTAAAGCCAACAGATTTTACGGTGGATTTTTTTCCTTTGAAAGATATAATAGCAACCAGTCATAGCTGAGACTATGTGCATGATGATGCTGTATTATTCTGCTTGTTTAAATGTATTGCGTCGAGATTGCACGTGCAGTAGAACTAGAATAAATATGCGCATGTGAGCGTGATGCATGCTCATGCATGTGAATGAGCAGGGCCTCGCACCCCCCCCCCCCCGCAGCAGCCCTGTCTGGCCTACAGCATGTGTTCCCCCAGACAACCTGACATAGGACTTCACACCTGTTTCAGCACCATAAATGAAAGGAAGTAGAAGTATTTTGTCTTTTGGGAGAAATAAGAACAACAGTGAAGCATTTCCATTCCCAGTGGAAATGAAATCTTGTGAATCCTGTCTCGAGAACGGATACAAATTATATGGCAATGTCTGCCGTTGATTAATTTTGAATCTAATTTCTGTCATCACTAAGGAATATGGTATCAAGGCGAGATCAAATGTAATATCTATGACCAAGGGCCATCAGTCACTACACTAATCACACACCTTCCAGATATCCCAGGTATTTTTTTCTTTATCTTAATCTAACATATGGTAGGATTAGACGTGGGTGTCATGGATTCACGTTATTCCCCATCAGATGAACGTTGCCTTCTCTTCAGTGTGACTTGCGCCAGATTAAATTAGAGAGAGGCCAGTATCACATGGGTTTAAAATTCACTCAACCTGATGGCAAAACGTGTTTCAGATCAAAGTTGCAGGGAGAAAGAAAGAAAGAAAGAAAGAAAGAAAGAAAGAAAAGAAAGAAAGAAAGAAAGAAAGAAAGAAAGAAAGAAAGAAAGAAAGAAAGAAAGAAAGAAAGAAAGAAAGAAAGAAAGAAAGAAAGAAAGAAAGAAAGAAAGAAAGAAAGAAAGAAAGAAAGAAAGAAAGAAAGAAAGAAAGAAAGAAAGAAAGAAAGAAAGAAAGAAAGAAAGAAAAGAGAAAATGTCAGCGAGAGCGAGAGAAAAGGAAGTGGATCTCTGAGGGTGGCTTGTCATCAACGGTGAGACTGAAAAGAAAACAGGTAAAAGTTGATGTTTGGTAAAAGACAGAACCAGTCAGGCAGTAATAAAAAAAAAGAGAGAAAGAGGAGAAAAATAAAACAGTCCCTTGTCTTTCTGAGGGGAAGCTGCCAGACTCCATTTGTCTGAGCGTGCAGAACATTCTGTCACCCGCCATAACTACCCATCAACCCCCTGGATTCTTCAACTCAAACAATCCTCTTGTTTTGTATGTGTCTTCCTGTGAAGTGCATGTGTATGTATGTGTGATGGCTCGTGTGTGTGTGTGTGTGTGTGTGTGTGTGTGTGTGTGTGTGTGTGTGTGTGTGTGTGTGTGTGTGAGTCTCTTTTTTGGAAGTGTTTTGAAGTGTGAGGTGTGTGAGAGAGACAGACGAACTGATAGCAAATGACAGTCTTGACTGTCGTGGAGAGCCTTGAGTGTTGACCTGCTGGGATGGCTGTGCAAACGCAGGGCTTCTGTCTCTTCTCATCCAGGCGGTTGTTTCCTCTTGCTCATACACAGAGAATGTGTTCATCATCCTTCTGTGAAGACCAAGGCAATTAAATAAATACAACCACAGCTCAGCATAAAAAAATAAATAAAAAAACAAGAAAAGCAAACTCTCTCTTGCTGTTGGGAGCAAATAACACAGCTTTGCATGTTTGCTTTGAGCATCAGCAGGTAAAACTTGCTGGTGTAAAGCATTCACCCACCTTGTCCCGTTCTGCGAGGGATACACCAGTTCCAGGTGCAGTGCGAAACGATGCAAATCAATCATTTTTTATTTTGAGAGGGATAATTTATGATGTGCTCGGAGGGTTACAGATTCAATCTCCACCATGTTCCCACTGTCATGTCCCATGTTTAGGGCTGTCATCAGTCTTCATCAGGTGCCCCGCTCCTCTTCTGCCCACCCCTATCTCCATGGCCACGATTTATCCCGCAAATAATTGACTGTGACAGGTTGCATGCAAACAGAGAGAGAACTAATGTGATTAATCACTTTGTTCGATTAATTACCACTGATTATGCACTTTGAGGGGCCTAATCTCACAGCGGCTGATCACTGGAAGAGCTCCCATATTATGTTCACCTGGGGTGAGACATGCAGCGGCCAGGGGACATTGAACTCACAGCACAATGTCATCCATATGATAGCAGCTTTACATACTATTTCAGAGACTGAGGGAAAAAAAAACATTCATCAACGTTTTCCATTCCGGTAAATTGACTTGGAAAATGGCACCATTATATGCCCTTTTTGAGTAGAACAATTAACTCTTCTCCTTTGACAATTATAATCCTTGAATTCTTTGGATGGTGGTTTATGCCATTAAAAGTCCAAGAGCAAGTAGTGGAAAGCTTGTTGCCCCGTCTGACTTTTCTCGATATTCATTCAAAGTAATATAATGCCGTTCCCGCTGCAAATTGCAAATCAGATCACATAAGCAGGTTCACAAAAAAGCAATTAAGATTCAGTGAAACATGTAATTTAATCAGACAAAAATGAAATAGATTAAGTCTAAGAGTGAAATATCCAGCCCTTTCTCCTGCCTTTTATTCATAAGAAGTCACCATACAATTTGCGGTTTTGACAAGTACACATCTGTCTGGAGTGGCAGAGAGCATTTGATGGCTGATAAAGGAGTAGAAAAAGAGGCAGGGCCAAGTAGAGTCGTGTCTCTAAGGTCGATATGTGTCTCTAGTAAACCTGTTGTTCCTATTGTGTGCACGATGAGAGCTTCCACCAAGACAGGTTGTCAAGCATTTACCTGTTTCACTGGTTTCCCATTGAGAATTCTGCTCTTACCCTCAGCATCAATTAAGGTTGACTTGCAACAATCTATATCAGTAAAGCCTGTTCCTGTCGGGCCAGGCATTAAGTCGATTCCTTCCAAATTACAACAAATTAACGGAAAATAGACAACAGCAGCTAATAAGTCAGGAACAGCTTCACATTCTTCTAATTGTAAAAATAGTGGGGATTGTTAATTTGATGATCTTGAACTCTTCAGGGGAATTTACATCCTCTCTGTCTCGTCAAAATACTCAATTTCTTATTCCTCTCGTAAAATGAGATGATCAAAATGGTATCAGCCTGATATAACAAATAGAAATTCTAACTTATGTAAATTAAATTTTGTGTCAAGATGCTATCAGATGTTGCATACATTTGAGTGTGTTTATATATATACGTATATATATAAATGAGAAATAAGACAGTGAGGACGTCTTGTCATTTTTGTTGATGTGTATATTGAGATACAACTTTTTCCTGGCTGCTGTGGTACAGACATTTAAATGCTGATGTGTCCTCAAGCACTATATCTGCATTTTCCTCACCCAGCAGACAATACTAGCGAACACAGTCTTAGGACAATTTCATCAATATCAGTCTGAGAGGGCAGTGACACTTCATTCATGCATTTATTCAGTCGTCCATGCATTCATGCATTCATTCATTCTCCATAATGCAGTTCAGAGTTTGGTACTTAGAGCTGGCTACCTGGGTACCCAATACCAAATTACTGGGTACTGGAGCCTATCCCAGCAAGTGTTGGATGGAAAAGCAGGGAAGAGACCCTGGACAGGTTGTCAATTCATCACGGGGTCTACACACTCAAGCACTTTCCCAGAATTCATGCTTATGGGCAATCTGGAGTCTCAATTTCACCCAACATATAAATTGTTGGGCTGTAGGAGGAAACCTGAAGCAAAACCCACAGGAAAATGAGCACTGCATGCAAACTCCGCACAAAAAGGCTAGGACCAAATCTGAGATTGTCTTGCTGTGAGGCAACAATGCTAACCACTAAGTCATAATGAAAACTCGATGAGTTAATTTTTAAGCCATTGATGTTCAGGTCTACATTGCATAGCATCTAAGAAATGGATCTGAAATAGAAATAGAAGCCTTGGACTGTGGATTAAGAGGATGCTCAAGAAGCAGAGAAAAGGCTGAGCACTTGTCATCTCTTGTGAATGCACCGGACTGCTGATCTAGAGAGTCTGTGAAGTCTGCCGTAGAGTCGAGTCCTATTCCTCAGAGTCTGTCACAAGGAGCCAATACTTAGTCCCATCACTATGATAGATGGAGGTATAATCACACGCTGACATCCTTGACTGAGAATCACGCAGGCAAAAACACTTGAGTCAGCTCGATTGATCATGTGATTTTGGGAGCAGGACGCTTGAGGGAACCAAATTTGTGACAGTTTTCCTTTATAAGGTCAGAATGTGCACAGTATAGGCTGCTTCATCACGGCCATGACCGACCTTCTGGGCAGCTAGCTGGAAAAGGTTCTGCTATGGTCAAGATGGTTTTTTTTATTATATATTTTCTCATGTATGAATGACCTTCTCTCATACGGCTGCATGTAGTTGGACAGAGGATCTGTTGTACAAGAGATTAGAACGCCAAAATTGTGTAATAACACTGTAATGCTGAATCTACAGTGTGCACAAAGTGAGAAATAGCATTTTGTGTTACTAAGAAGCAAAGTTAATAAAGTATAGAATATAGCTTATTGTCTTGGAACATTTATGTTTTGAGGCCAAGGGACTTAAAAGTGAGACAAAAAGCGACAAACAACTTCACTGATAGAAATAATCTTCAGACAGCAGGACCCCCTGATGTTAGCGGGTCTATTGAATTAAATCCTCTTGAGGAAGGCCTGAGCAGCATAAACAACATAAAACGGTCGTAATAAATTTTCACGATTTAGTTATACAATGTCAGAGAATGTCACTAATTGTTTTCAAGCTGTGTTAATTTTGAATCAGGTAAACATCATTCGACTTTTGGTTTTATTTCTCTGACACATTTGTCAAAATCTTGCAAGCTGAAATATGTGATTCTAGCATGATTATTATATACTTTATCTGCATAGTTAACAAGGACGGTCATATAATACCAGTTGTGATGATTAAAACGATTTGAGGATCTCATATTTCTCATTTGTAATGCGTTTTTGGATTTATGTGCATTTTGCATATCGTAGGATAGACAGGCGACAACTTTTGTTCGTTCATTCTTGCACTAGTACGGTACATGGATTTGTATTTTTATATTCTTACGATATCATAGTCTATTTATAATCAGCAGAATGCATCAGACAGTATGCCCACTAACATGCATGTATCTACAAGTTCCAGCTAATGATTTCAGGCAGCTGCTAATGATGAGGGAAATAGCCCACCATTTTTCTGTCCTCAATTAGAAATCAGTGTGAATTTGAGAAATGAAAGCAGGCATTTGTTCAAAAGCTTAGCAAGTGGATTCAAAATAAAGCAACAAAGGAACCGAGGGCACCAACAGCATCTAGTCAACCTTATGATCCTTGAGAAATCTTTGAAAATAGAATTAAATGCTGGGAACAAGCTGGCATGTCAATCATAGCACTGTTTGTTTGAAACCCAGTGAAAAAAATGCTCACTTTTAGAAGAGATGTACGTTTTTCATCATCATAATGGCCTTCGCTCATGACCCAATAACAAAAGCAATGTATTTTTAAACATAAGTAAGTTTGGGTTTTCTCTCTATTAATCTTTTTTTTCCTGCAGAAACCTTTACAGATAATTTTCTTTTACCGATTTATTCTCCTTTTTCTGATGCTTCATGATATCTAGGACAAGCCTATATTGAATCCCAGTCAAGGGCAAAACGGCTCACTGGAACTAGCCATTTAAGACAGATGATGTAATGCCAGAATAGACGACACCCAGCGTTTGACTCATCGGATTAATAAAATCATTAAACTGCATAAAAGCCCTTGCCATTCAGATCAGGCCACCCAGGGTTTCACCTTGTCTGTTTGGTGGCGAGGGGCTCTTTGTCTTGTTGAGAGATGAGAGGAGGCCAGTCTCCGCTCTTGCGTTCGTGTTCCCAGCAAGCCCTTCCACCGGTCCGCCACATCTGCCTCGCTCAACACCATTGATTACCCGATGCAAGAGAAAGCCAAGTTCGTCACAGTGATCATTAATCCTGCTGAAGCACTTCTCTTTAACCCCGTTCACACACACACATGCACAAACAGACGCACACATGCAAACACAGCCACACATGCACAGAGTAATCTGGCATTTATTGAAATCAGGACGTATATATATTTTATAACATTTTTTTGTTTAACAAACAACGAACAATAGGATGAGAAATAGAGGTGGTCCTCACTTAGCCGCCACAGACCACGTCTAATCTACATTAGAGCTTAACTGAGTTTTCTCCAAAGTGTAGTCAAATGTGATTTCTCTGAAACCAGCACTTTGCATCACTTTGCATAAAAGGGATGTTAAAATGTCACACCAGATAATTATGTACTGGTTTGTTTGTCTCCAAGGGAAGGTGTGGGACACTCCCCAACTACACTGAACCTGAGGGTGTAAATTACACTGCCTCCTCTATGGACAGAATCTAATCAATCAGTACGTGAGTGGGGTTTTTTATATATATTATTTTTTAAATTAATAATTAATTTCTTTATTTTGTGTTTCTCACTCAATATCATGCCATCCAGTATAAATAGAACAGTGTGGTGGTACAAGTCACATCTCATTTGGTGAGCTGTGTTTTTTAGAGTACCTCCTCTGAGGCGGCGGCCACTGAGGGTGGACGGGAGAAAGCACAGCCTCGCTAATGGACAGGAGCCGAGCCTGGAATTTAAAATCCCTGCTGCGAAAAACATTTTTCAAGCCCTCCAGCTGTACCCCGGTGTATAACCACACACACACACACACACACACACACACACACACACACACACACACACACACACACACACACACACACACACACACACACACACACACACACACAATTTTATGCTCAGTCTTGTCAGTCTTTTTTCTTAGATTTTTTTTCTTTTTGTATTTTTTTTGTACAGGGGAATACACACACACACACACACACACACACACACACACACACACACACACACACACAAACACACAAAACTATAGTGCACTCACCATTCACTTTATCAACAGAATCGTGTCAGGTTTATGTTACTGGAATTCATTTTTACAATTCCCAACTTTCAAAGAAAAAAAAAAAGACAAAAAATGTTTAAACCATAAAAGAAAAATCAAAATCAGCATTTGGATCAACTAATTGTTCAGAGCTTACATTTCAACTGTGTATGGAAATTATTCTGGTTGATATGAGGAGTGGGCAACGTGACTTTGTGTCATCCATGTGTCAGCATTGCAGTTCAACACGTACCAGGACACAAAAAAAGGAGAGAGACTGCAACCGACCCTGTCAGTATGCACTAAAAAACATAGATCAGAAGAGCTAATTGCCCAAAACCCAGTATTTGATGCTTACTTTGATATAATAATTAATATACCACTGCTGCAATACCGCTCTCCAATATCTGTAAATCAACAAAGGAGTTCTCCTTCATTAAACATACAATAGGTGCAATGGAAAAACAGAAGAATCACCAGCATCTCAAGAGGCTCCCAGCAAAACATGGATTAGGTGGAGATTATTAAATGTCAGCTCTTAAGACCAATACTTTTTACAGCCTCAAAGTAAATCAATAGTACTTATCTTGGAAAAAAGAGGCAGAGTAGATATGCTAGCATAGCACTGACAGCTCTCGCTCTTGCTCTCTCTCTCTCTCTCTCTCTCTCACACACACACACACACAGACACATACACATACATATGCACAAATGAGCACGCACACACTTTCCATCTCCCCCAAAAATCCTTTACTAATCAAATTGAGAATTCCCATAGGACTGTTTCCAAAATGCAACACAATGCATTCAGAGTGTATAACGTCCTGGAACCAATCCGCTGGGATTTAGTTGGTTGGTCCAAAATGCCCCACTATTTATTCCTCTCTCACTTCGGGTGTGTCCGTCTCTGTCTTTTTACCCTCTGTTCGTCTTTCTCCCTCTCATCAAATCTGTTTGTTTTTCTGTCTCTCTCTCTTTCTTTTTCTCTGTCTCCCTCTTCAGGAATCTGTTTGTCTGTCTGTCTCCCTGGCCTTACTCCTCTTTATGATATGCTTCCTCTCTCTCAAAGTCCTTCTTTCTCATATTCATATATATATATATATATATATGTGTGTGTGTGTGTGTGTGTATATGTATATATGTGTATGTATATGTATGTATATGTATGTATATATGTATATATATATATACACATACATACACACACATACATACATACATACATACATACACACACACACACACACACACACACACACACACACACACATATGCATACTTACAGCATTATCCTATGGGGAGGTTTGTAGTGTGGAAGTAAATGCAAATGAAGTTGTTGCTTTTTTGAACCAGTTCTTCTGAATATTTGTGGACAGTCCACAATCCCTCTGTTTTTCTTCATGACTTGTCTGATCTCTGTTTGTCAGAGAGTCTGGCTGCCTGTCTCTCTGTTTATTTGTCTGTCGCTGTCTGTCTCTCACTCTCACCATCACAGTAACATTGACACATATATTCTGAACATAGACATGTCCATCATATTTACATCAACATGTATCCTCGACCTCCAGTTCATAATCTCTCTTTCTTTTATTCCCTTTCCCTCTCCCTCTCTCTCTCTCACCCTTGGTCTGGCTATGCTAATGCTAATACAGACGGTCTCAAACATTCTGCTTCATGCTGAAAAATCCATTTTCTCAAAGGCGCACAGATTGACATCAGCAAATATTGATGGTAAACAAACCAATCAGAGAGGCTCTGTCGATAGCCTCATGAAGCCCGCTTACAGACCTCATCTCTCTCCTTTTCAAAGAAAATGAGAAAGGCATCATACTGTGCCTGATCTCACATTATACCGATGATGAGCAGGCATGGACAGTTTGAAGTTTTAAGTGCCTCCATCCAAGTAATATGCACCATTACTATGCCTTTGCACTGTGTATGTGATTGTGTTTGTTTGTATTTGTGTCTGTGTGAGACCATGTGTGTGCATGAATGTGTGTTTTTTTGTGCATGTTTCCTTGCCATTTGTACTGCACCCTCACTGGCTTCTGAGCGGCTGCATCCAAATCATAATTACAATGTAATACCACGCGTACGGCGGTGTCCCTGCTGTTGTTTCACTCTCTCCTCTTCTTTCCTTCTATGAATACCAAATGCTTTCACGCTGGGCTCAAAAGCTGCACAGTGCTTTCCCAGACACACAGGCTGTGTGTGTGTCTGTGCATGTGAGTGGGGGGGGGGGGGGATCAGCGGTTTTGGGAGATAGGGCCATTGATAGTTCATCTCCCCCAACAGCTTTGACAGGAAAGCAAGCAGCAGGACCAAGACATGAACAATCCACCAGTATCTGACCAGGTTGTCACCCTGCTCCAAACCAGGCAGCCAATAACCTATTTAGCTGTCTTTTGTAGACTATCTGTGAAATTACTAATTCACTTCCCATGAACTACAAAAATCCCAGAAACTATCTTAGATGCAGAGTGTGAGCCATAACATTGGCATGGCTGTGTTACAAAATAAATGTTGCCTACAAGCCCGTGACTATGTCAGTGGAAAATATCTTTTGAGTGTTTGCTAGAAAAGAGAGTAATTTTATGTGTAAAAAAATAATAAAACAAATCTAAAAAAAAAAATGTTTTTCTTGAAAGAAAATTAACTCTGGCAAGGCCTGCTTTTATATGACTACTCTTGAAAAAAGAATTTCTCAAGTACATCTGAAAAACAATTTAATTTAGTCTAATTTAATGACTTCTTGGACTAAAAGAAAACCATCTAATCATCGCTCAAGTGATAAAGTCTTTGCAAATGCAACTTTGAATGTTAAAGGCTGCATATATGTCTATTGAAACTATCTGTAACTCCTTTATATTCTTTAATGTTATTGGAGACAAAGCAAGAGAGGGAAGATGTGTGGAGGAGAGATGCTGGGTATATTGGGAGAGGGATGCTGAATATGGAGCTGCCAGGGAAGAGGAAAAGATGAAGGTCATGTGGTGAGAGATGGCTGGTGTGACAGAGGAAGATGTAGAGGACAGGAAGAGATGGAAACGGATGATCCGCTGTTATTCTGTCCTCATCTAACATTCCAGTATCAGACTAGACGGATAGTTAACATAGTTGATCCAATAAAGACTTAAGGCTTGAATAAGTTTATGTTCTTTACTTGGTTTCCTTGTTTATCCAGCTTTGTTATTGAATCCTTTCTTTTTGTAAAAGTAAAACAAAACATACAAACAAAATACATCTGATTACAATTAGTTGTATGTGTGGTTATTTGCTTCCATATTACAGATACACCAATGGCGGCTGCTGACCAAAGTTTTTGGTGAAGCAAACACCCAACCAACCCCCCCCCCATTATATTTTTAAAACATCCCTCACTGATTTCGAATGAGCAGCCAGAACATCATCATAGTAGGAAAACACTTCTACCGTCTCACTGTAATTTCCTTTATTATCTGATTTTTCACTCTTATCATGACCCCTAAATGCCTGCTCCTGACCACCCAATAATGACACAGAATCAATCAACCTTTCCAGAATGTCATGGTTTTTCCGGACTGTGTCATTATGCTTTGTCAACTGGAGATGCTTCCCTTCATCAATCAGAGTATCAATCCTCACATTTCCCAACAGACATAATTGCACGGCTGCACTGACATGCTCCTTTGATTTTTTTATGAAGCTTAACAGATCTGTCAAAATTTCATAGATCCTCAAATCTATCTCTTGCAAACTTTGAAGAACACCCATCTCCTGCAGCAGCACACTTAAACATCACGCAAGGCCAGCAATGCGGTTTGTTAGCACACTCCCCATTAGCCACTCCACCTTGTCATACCTAGAACACTTGGGCCACCATGAAGAAATACAACATCAGCCCAAACCTTGTTCGAGTCGTTGAGCAACTATATGACAAAGCAACTAGTGCACTGTACTACAACGGGACGATTTGAGACTTGTTCTACATGACAGTAGGTATCCGTCAAGGTTGCTTGCTCTTGCTAACTATCGTCAACCTTTTCCTGGAGAGAATAATGACCATGAAGAAATGGTCAACATTGGGGGGAGAACAATCACAAACCTCCGTTTGCCAATGACATTGATGGCCTGGCCAGTAACGAACAAGAGCTGACAAGCCTGGTTGAACACCTTGACAAAACATCAAAGGCATACGGCATGGAGATCAGTACCGAAAAAAAAAAAACAAATGACTAATAACACCAATGGCATTACCAGTAACATTAAGGTCAATGGTCAAACACTCTCGACAGTCAACAAATTTAAATATCTTGAGGACATTGTCACAGATGAAGGGTCCAAACTGGAAGCCCTTTCCCGCATCGCACAAGCGACTGCGGCACTCACAAAGTTAAGACCAATCTGGAAAGACAAAAACATTAGTATCAGGTCTAAAGTCAGATTGATGTGCTCACTAGTCATCTCCATCTTTTTATACGGTTGTGAAACTTGGACACTCACAGCAGATCTCCAAAGAAGAATAAGCACAATGGAGATGAGGTGCTACAGAAAGATTCTTGGCATCTCATATAGAGACCATATTACGAATGAAGAGGTGAGAAAAAGGAATACACAAGCCATTGGAAAAAATGAAGACTTGGTGCTGAAAATCATCAAGAGAAAACTGAAATCATATGGTCACATCTCAGGAAGTTCCGGCCTTGCCAAGACCATCCTGTAAGGCACAGCGAGGGCCAGGCGAAGATGAGGAACACAGAAGAAGTTATGGCTATGTAACATCAGAGAGTGGACAGGCCTTGACTTTGCCAGCTTACAGAGGGCAGTTGAGGACAGACAGAGATGGCGAGGACTGGTTGCGGGTTCAACAGCGGTGCCCCAACGACCTCTCGAGAGGTTACGGGATTGGTGAGGAGCTGTGCAGCTAGGACTAGTGGGCAGCCACCATGCTACACCTGGGGACCAACTCCAGGTCTTCTTTCCATGCCTCGGTCAGGGGCACAGACAAGAGTACTAACTCTAACATGCATGTCTTTTTGATGGTAGGGGAAACCAGACCACCCGGAGAAAACCCACCACAGACACGGGGAGAACATGCAAACTCCACACAGAGGATGACCTGGGATGGCCCCCAAAATTGGACAACCCTGGGGTTCGAACACAGGACCTTCTTGCTGTGAGGCGATAGCGCTAACCGCTGGGCCACCGTGCCAACCAATTGTATTGTTGGTGACCTGTGTTCTTAATCCTGTACCCAAGCATCACCAGGTTATATACAAGCTAATTGGTCTCTGTTATGGTGGCAGTTGAGATATTGCATAAGGCTGTGTTCACAGCCACAAGCAGGCTTTGTGATGGTACTTTCTCACTGAGCCATGGAAGCCGAGTCCGAGGGTTGACTGTCTTTATTCTGGCCATGATTCTTATTTGAGTCTCAGTAGCTTCAGCTGTCATGGTTGGTAGGATTGTTTCAGTGGTTGGAGTCTGTCTTGTCCTCATGTATCTCCTGCCTACTGAGTGGCCATTCAGGGTGCTGAATTGTATAATCATCCTGTTAGAGCCTCTCTGTCTCCAGTTGTGACTGTAACTTCCCTCTATTGATGTTTGAGCATTGAGCCACTATCTGCTTCTGAGGCAATGTGGAAGTAGGTCCCCTACTGGTCCACAGTTCCCACATATGCTTCATATAGCCCATCTCCTGGGGTCCTGTTATAGTAACATTCCTTTAGATCCAGGTCCTCAGCCCTTGTCCATGAATGTTTTGTCCCAGTAGCCCATTTCTCATCATGTCTTCCTAGTTCCTCAACACCTGACATGTACCTTTTTAATTGGGGCAACGTCTGAGCTGGTATGACTCTATTCGTGTTACGATCCCTCATGTCTGAGGTAGTTGGCTTCACCGGGTGGGCATTAAAATGTCCAGTCAACAATGTGTGTGTGTGTGTGTGTGTGTGTGTGTGTATACGTATATATACACACACACACACACACAAATATGTATACATATACATGTATATATATATATATATATATATATATAGAGAGAGAGAGAGAGAGAGAGAGAGAGAGAGAGAGAGAGAGAGAGAGAGAGAGAGAGAGAGAGAGAGAGAGAGAGAGAGAGAGAGAGAGAGAGAGAGAGAGAGAGAGAGAGAGAAAACCGTTTTTTTTTCTTTCAGAAATCGTCAATGGCATTGATAAAAGTGCTCAACAAATGAGGAGCGGAATATTAAGATAGATGTAGGGGGAAAAAACTTTATTTCATAGCAGTACAAGCTTGTTTTGTGCATCGCGTACTCATCAGCTGCCAATGACATTGGCAGCTGATGAGTACGCGATGCATGAAACAAGTTTCCACTGCTATGAAATAGTTTTTTTCTACATCTATCTTAATATATATATATAAGAAATAATACTGGTGCCATGCATAAAAGCCTCGTTTATTGTTACACTGATTTCAACTAAGTCCGGGAATGATTGGTTCAAGATTTGCATCTGTAATTAGTCGCCCACTTATTTTGTCTACCGTAACCATCTTTTATTTCCTGTGATCTTTACAAGAATGGCAGTTTCAAAGGAAAACTTGAGAGATGTCCTTTCTTCAACCCACTTCCATAGCTTTGCTGAAAAGCAGAGCTCACATTTTTTCATGGTGTTTATTCAGTAAAAGCATCAATTCGAACCAGCAATAGAAAGATTACTCATTCAGCTCAGGTTTACAGGCCTCTTTTATCTTTGAATCAGAATTGACAAAGACAGAGTGGATATTTTGATGTTTGCTCTACAGGCAACAAACAAATGCAAATACAAACCAATTCAATAATGGTAGAGGGTTTTATAAACTTCAGAGACTGGTATTGGAGGTATGTTAACACACCAAATGAGGCAGCTAAGCCCAGCATTAGTGAATATTCATTAATTCACTCTCTCATTCATTTACCATACAAGGAGTCTGTTTCAAGGTCATGGGGGGCTGGAGCCTTATCCCTGCAGGCATGGGATGCAAGGTGGGAAGATAAGTTAGGATGCTGAATGGCACACCAGTCTATCAAATGATTTGGATGCATCAGAGAATATGAAAATCTGGTGTCAATAAAGACCTTGACTGCACAGCTGCTTTCAGGGTTATTATTTGTGAAGCCATAATCACTAGGTAATAAGTGAAGTTAATAGGCTGTGGACATCCATTTAAAGCCTCGGGTTTTATGTTAAACCCTAATATTATGCTCAAGCCACATGACACTGCAAAACAGGCTCACAAGCTCTTAAAATTGCATTGTCTTTGTTTTGGGGCACATTGCAGAAGAGTGGCAGAAGACAGGGTCTAACTGCTCCGGGAGTCCCCTTCTTCAACAATGTAATATGTATGTAGTGAGTATATCCATAATGTATGATACAATGGCAGAAAAAAAATAGGTATTGATTATAGCATCACTAATAATAACCTTGATAGCAGCTGTGCGGTCAAGGTTGTTTATAGTGCCAGTTTTTTTGCATTCTCTTACTGTAAAACTTTAACTTCACCTTGTATTACTCAGTCAGTATGACACAGATGCTGTAGCTTTAGTCAAAATAAATCTGGCTCAAATGCAAAGCTGTGGAAAATGCCAGAACATCTAATTGATGTCATTGATCTTCTACTTAGTAAAAGCTAAGTGAGAACCATCAAATGGCCTTTGACTCACAACACATTATCATTTTGATTACAATTCATTGGTCAACATGCATAAAGCTACGAGTCTGCCGGCTTGGCATCAAGTGTAAAATACCTCTAAATTCAGTCTACTTCTGTTCTCAACCAAAAAAATGAGTCACCTTTATAATAGTGTAAATTTGGCATAGAGCTGTGGTCATTTCTTATTCTGCCACAACAGGCTAAAACAAAAATATTTGCATGATTTGCATTAACATTATTTATCAGATGGGATGAGTGTGTGTGGGGGGGGGGTCTGCATCACTCCCTACATTAGTAAGGTATCTGTGCTGCTCGGTGTCTCACGGGAATATGTGAGATGATGGCTGCAAATTAATCTGTGACATTTGGACTTGATTTTCTAATACGGTGTGGTATTTCATAAATAACCCTTCAGAAAACGAAGCCCTCTGATGATAAATACAGTTATCTCTTGGAGGTATAATTAGTGCTCCCTGCGATGACAGAGCACCCTTGGTCCTCTACTGCCTTGTTGCAAACCAAAAGAAATACCAGGCAGGTGATGAAAGTCCAATTTTTCAAAGACACTCAAACATGAGCAACGTTAGATTATTATTTCAAGGAAAGCTTCGATTTCAGATACTGTAGCCACTGCTAGAAGACAGTAAAGTACGTATACATGGTGATATTTAGCCAGTGATGATGTGCAATTTTAAGTGGCGTTACTAAGCAAAACTCACCTGGGGACAAACACTGACGATTAAAATGAGATTCTCCTCCGTTAAGCCTTATGTAGTCGTCATACGGGTCCTCTGTGCTGCTGCTGCTGCATTTTAATGAAGTGAACTGACAATTGTTTCATTCTCAGTGTAGTGCCAAAGGAGGAAAAAGGCTGCAGAGGCTTTGTCCAGCATGGAGACTGGCTGACAGTATGGCATTCACTCTAAATGTAAATGAGAGTGTTTTAGTAGCATGACCAGGTGAGCTACGCCTTGAATGTGATCCTTTAGTCTGGTCTCAAATAAGACAAATGTTGTCGAGGGGAGTTTGGCCCAGTGATTCCCATCACATGCCACATACATGTGTGGTTGGTAACATACACACATAAAAAAAAACTTGTATGTCGGGGTTTGCAAGAGAGAACTACCACAGGACACTACCTTCCACAAATTCACAGACAAAATGAGCAAAATACAAAATGTTTTCAAACGAAAACAGTACACACGCAACCAGATCACCGGGCCCTTTAGATCACCTCGGGCAGGTAGATCAGAAAGTCCCCCACCACTCTGAACAAGTTGCTCCTTCCTGACTTGGGTAAAGCCACCATCTCCAACAGCTCCCGTCATTTCCTCCAGCAGACACACACAACGCTCTTTCATATCATAATGACTCTTTAATGGTGTCCCTCATATGTATTGCTGCTGGTCAAATACTGATGCTTTATTTTAGATTATTTAGATTTCAATTTCACATTCTTAAATAATTCAAATGCATCACATAGAAAAGTAATCACCGAGTGCACAGAGCATAGGGAACAGGCAGTATTTCCAGGAATATGAAGAGCAATGGAAATCCAGGTGGATGATGGTTGCTTGAGTTCACTCATGACATCTCTTTCAGTCAAGAAGAGCTGCAGGTGAAAGGGAGAAGACTGGTTATAGCACTTAAAGATACTGAGACAGAAATTGACTGTTTAATAAAGGGATGTGGCTTAATGTCACATTGCTATTTATTTTTTTTTTGCCTTTGAAAAGATACTGTTTCCAAATAATCTGTTTAAGGCTGACAGACCTTTTAGTATCTTCTCTCCCTGTTTCCCAGAACATAACGTGGTTTTCTCTGAAGCAATACATCTGTTCACTTCTGAGAAACGTTCTGCTGTTGAGAGGGGCAGATCAGGCTTCCATAACATTGCATTAAACCGCTCAGTAAAACTAAGGAGTCCTAATTTAAACTTCTTTTAAGAATTGTTTCTAAGCTATTAAATCGGTACTGCTAAATAGTCCCCAGTGATCTAACTCTTTGTCTTGCAAGTGCCATTGTACACGCTTTTAAAAATTAGATTCTGAAATGCATTCCTCAGAAACAAATAGGCATAAACCCAAGCAGTGTGTTGTGGGGAAGAAAGGCTGTTATTTCAAGAACACAGTGGGGCTTTACTACAGCTGGTAGGGCCACTGTCTTAACTGCAGGTGTTTTTCTACTGTCTGTGGATTTGTAATGGCAAAGGGTGGTAGGAGGTGGGCATATGACCAGGGGAGATAAATGGAACTAGGGGGTGTTTGCATGCATGCATGCATGCACATGTATTTATGCATGTGTGTTTGCAAAGGGCAATACGGAGTGGGATGGGGCGTTGAGTGGCAGGAAACCGCCATTCGGCTGCCACAAGAACACTACCTGCAGAATGAAACCTCTCAGGATGCACATACTGTACGGAGAGACCACCTCTCTCTCTCACTTTCACACACACACACACACACACACACACACACACACACACACACACACACACACACACACACACACACACACACACACACACACATACACACACACACACACACACACACACACACACACACACACACACACACACACACACACACAGAGTCCTCCTCAAGGAGTTTATCTACACACTGTCGGTCTTTGGGCCCCTCCCCTCGGCGGCCAGTTGGGCTGTACAGTGGCTCAGCTGTTAACCAAGGACAGCCATCTAGAAAGGACACTAGCAGCAGTTAGCATGACAAAAACAAATCTTCCATCTCCATTTATAAACAGCCGATGGCTTATCTTTGAAGGTTCATATCCAACTCCTTTGAGTAGCCAATACAAAGAGAATCTAGATGCACTATGTTGTCAGATAAACAATCTCAAATGAACTGTTCTTAAAATAATAGCAAAAAAGTCATTCAAACCCTTAAATGAAATCTTTGAAGTTAAGGTGATGAAACTATAATACACATAAAATATTGTATTGAATCTAGAACAGTCTGTTGTATCATAATGGGCAATAAGCAGATTGTTTTTATTGTGAGATTGTGCAGAATATTTGTTTCTTTCTGGGCTTGCATATATTTATGCAACAATGCATCATACATAGTCTCATTATTGCCAACCCCTTTTCTCCCAATTGCCGCCGAGTTGTTTGTGTCAGTCCACATGTGCCAGGGGTTGTTGTTCCAATGGAAAACAAAAGAGTCAAGTCCTCTGGGTACCTTTGATGTGTGTGTGTTTGTGTGTGTGTGTGTGTGGGGGGGGTTAATCCAAATTTATGCTGCTCAGGTAGAGCTTCAGGTCAAGGACAGTGTAGACTTGGATCCAACCGCCATGTTGTAAACAGAGCAGCCACTTACCTGCCAATCACCAACCCATTGCTGGAGGACCGGACACGGATCTGCAATATCCACAGTCAGCAGGCAAACAAGGGGAGTCTGTGTGTGTGTGTGTGTGTGTGTGTGTGTGTGTGTGTGTGTGTGTGTGTGTGTGTGTGTGTGTGCAAAGTAACTTTGCATCCAGAGTGCTTTTGACCTCCAGGGTGAGACAATTTGGAGTTCCTTCCGGCCGTGTGAGTGGAGCTGCCGTGGCAAGCCTCGCTGGCCCCTGTCCTCCTCTATCAAGCAGCTGGTTTGCCCTAATCAGAAACAACATATTGTCTGTCCATCAGTTCATTCAGCAGCCATGTTGGCCTCAAAGTTTGGGCTATTGCCTGAAATTGGTTTCTGAGCTATGGGATGAAGGATATAAAAATAGCAGAGGGAAGAATGGGAAACGTGCCACTGTAATTTGTCTGCCTGTATGGGAATGTTTTCTGCAGAATCAAGGGCTACTGGTTATTGCTAAGTACCGATGAGGACAAGAATGTGATGCTGCACTCACAACCATGCTTTCCAATACAAGGACGCACAAGACACAGAGTCCAAGCAAGTGGAGACTTTGGTACATTTGCATTCAATAGACTCAGGTCATGTCCACAAGAGACCTGTAAAAGAGTACTTCCTGTGTTTTTTTTGTTGTTTTTTTTTACTTTTTTTCCAGTGTTAAGGTCTCATCCTGTACACTCTTAGCTCATTACAGCGAGTGTGCCACTTCTTTCCAAAGTTGAAACATAAATAAAAAAGCTAACCTTTCTCTTTTCTGTTTCACTTTTCGTTGACCTCGCTCAAAAGTGTCAGAAAGGTCAAGAAGAAGACACAATAGGAATTAAAAAGTATCTTTGCCATACAACCTCATGAGATCGACAGCCATGGAAATCAGTGTTGCTGTTCAACTGGAAAAACTACGCTTTCATGAAGAAACGGCCTACAGGTGTGCACTTACAGTTTGTATTATTGCCCATTTGACTCTTTTTTCTTTGTTTTTTTTCCCCTTTTTCCCCCCAATTGTATCCGGCCAATTACCCCACTCTTCTGAACCATCCCAGTCACTGCTCCACCTCCTCTGCCGATCCAGAGAGGGCTGCAGACTACCACATGCCTTCTCCGATACATGTGGAGTCGCCAGCCGCTTCTTTTCACCTGACAGTAAGGCATTTCACCAGGGTGACGTAGCGCGTGGGAGGATCATGCCATTCCCCCCAGTTCCCCCTCCCCCCAAACAGGTGCCCCGACCGACCATAGGAGGCGCTAGTGCAGCTACAAGGACACATACCCACATCCGGCTTCCCACCCACAGACACAACCAATCGTGTCTGTAGGGACGCCCAACCAAGCCTGAGGTTAACATGGGGATTCGAACCGGCGATCCCTGTGTTGGTAGGCAACGGAATAGACTGCCACGCCACCCGGACGCCCGCACATTTGATTCTTGAACAAAATAAAGGTGGTATAAACCCATTCAGTTGTGGCATCATCAAGATCCCGAAATAACAGGCCTGTTCTATACCCTACAATCAAAAACAAGTAGCCTTGCAATAAACAAGGAGAAGAAGGGGGGGGGAAAGGAGAAGGAATTAAAATAGTGTGGCTAGATTCTCAGCTATCCAAAAGCCATCACTGTAAATTATTTGAAATACAACATGTGCTTATTAATATTGTTTCTCCTCCTCAACGTGTTTTAGTGCTCTATCTATTTTTCATTAAGGTTGTATTTTTTATTTGATCTTAATCAATAAAAAGATAAACCTTATAGCAACTGAAAGATGAAACCTGAAAACATTTTAAGTTGGTCGCTGCAATCCTGACACCCAGGTGATTTAAGGCACAGCCTAATAGGACATCCATTATAAGGATACCACACATAATAATGCTTTCTGCTGAATCAAGCAACATCATTGCTAAATGTTTCATTGATTTCTGGTGCTTTACCTGTCATGTTTTAAATTTGCGGCATGGTGTCTATATCATATAACTTCTCCAGTCTCCTGCAGTGTTGGGACTTCGGGTAATACCGCGATGCATACATCTATTTCATGGAGAAGAGGAGGTGGTAGCAGAGTTGTGTTGGGGGAGGTATTTTTGTCATTATGACTCACATGAATGATGTACACATACACACATTCACTGACTCTACAATGGATGTTGATCCAGGAACCGGATCTTTCCTTCTGCCAAGGTTGGCCCTGCATAAGCTTAGTGAAAGGATTGCAGGAGGTAGGAAAGGAGCCAACGTGGCTCCATCCAGGTCACGTTCATTGCAAGGGAAAGTTCTTTTCTTTATTTTATTGTTGAGATCCACTCATTTTCAACTTTTGCTAAAGCGCAAAGCGTCTGCATCAGCATGAGCCCTCTAGCTCCACAAACCACTAAAGATGATGGAGGGGCGGGACCAGAGAGGAACACAAAAGCTACACAACTTTGTCAAAGCAGAGAGGAGGGAGCATCCGGGTGCTATAGCGGTCTGTTTCATTGCCGACCAACACGGGATCGCAGGTTCAAATCCCCGCGTTACCTCCGGCTTGGTCGGGCATCCCTACAGACACAATTGGCCGTGTCTGCGGGTCGGAAGCCAGATGTGGATATGTGTCCTGGTCGCTGCACTAGCGCCTCCTCTGGTCGGTCGGGGCGCCTGTTCAGGGGAGAGGGGGAACTGGGGGGAATAGCGTGATCCTCCCACGTGCTACGTCCCCCTGGCGAAACTCCTCACTGTCAGGTGAACAGAAGAAGCTGGCAACTCCACATGTATCATGGGGATGCATGTGGTAGTCTGCAGCCCTCCCTGGATCAGCAGAGGGGGTGGAGCAGAGACCGGGAAAGCTCGGAAGAGTGGGGTAATTGCCCGGGTACAACTGAGGAGAAAAAAGGGGGGGAAATCTTTAAAAAAAATACATAAATAAATAAAAAGCAGAGGGGAGAAATTAAAAAACGAATGCAAATTAATCAATAATGTTTCACAGATAACCCATGTTTATTTGGCATTTTGCATGTTTTGCACATTAATGCAACACGAATAAAGAGGAAGACGGATGAATGTTGGTTTTGTCATGAAATTTATCACGTTGTGATGCAACAACTTCTGATTGAGCATCTTCTCCCAGCAATCAATACAGCACCCAGTTTATGACAATGCTTGGCCTACCCTGTTAGTTCCTTGAAGGCAGTTGATTACATCATCAGCTAATTTGCATCCAAATCTCCATATAAGTGACAATACATGGGAGACAAAAGTCTGTAGAGGCAGGGAAACAGAGAAAGTGACAAAATTACCAATATGTTTACAAAAATTAAACACAACAATGACAAGATATTTATAGTTTCACAAGAAGTACATTCAAGTCAGGTATGTATTGCAAGGAGGGAAACAAAAAGTGATACTTATCAACGAAGATACTACCTCACATATTTAAAGGAGTCATAGACACCAATAAAAATGATTGAACTGACAATTCACATGCGAAAGTATAACCATAATGTGGACCACAGCCATTTTAGTGTGACGGAGCTGCATGAGTGTGGTGGGGCTGGAGAAGGAGATGCAGGCCTCTCTTGGTAGACTAAACCCCATAAGGACAAGTGGGAAGCTGAACTGCGGGACAGCGTATATTATGTGGGGTGTTAACACAGATATTCTCTCAAAGATCAGAAAAATAGACTCTAATTTTTGCACTCGTCCCTTCTGAGAGGAGTCTCTGAATACTCCCTAAATCTGTCAATGAAGTAGTCTTCAATAGCCAACAGTAGTCATGTTCCTATTTAACTTTTGAATAAATTTCAAGCGAATATAAATGCCACTAAAAAAAAAAATCATACAAATTCAGGTGCATTTTCATCAGACCTATTTACAGCGAGCGAATGAAACGCTGAACATAGGCCTACATATCCTTCACCATGTGTCCATACTTATACACACACACGGGGATGATGGATAGAGTCTATAGTAAAGAAGTCATTCATATCTGACAAGTCTTTACTCCTTTTTTGGTTCAGCGACTGGTCACATTTGTTCAAAGCTTAGTCCACACATAGTCCAAGGCTTGTCATAACCTTTGGTTAACATGTTGTGCCATATCTGGATGAACAGTGTTGGTGTTTCCCATCTAATACAACTGTCATGTTTTTTTCACATATCAGACAAAGGAAGGTTTTTATTTCCTCCTCTGTTCACGTGTGCCTGTGACCATCCACCGATGCCCGCAACAAGTTGAAATGAAGAGACGGCTTCATTCATTTCAGCTTCATTTCATGCGATGAAATTCTATAAAAATAAAAATGAAAATAAAAATTTTTAAAAAATCCTGCCAAAGCGTTTCATTGCAATTTATCACGTTTCCTTTTATCAAACAGCAGTTTATCTACCTCAAGTGAGCGTAAAAACTTTTATGCCAATTTTACAGAATTTATTTTATTTATTTCCATTTCCATCGAGGCCCCCCAAAAATAAAGTAAATGATAAAACGTGTATAAGCAAAAATGTAACTGAGTTGATCGGTGGATTATAGGTCATAATGTAGGTACTGGGGCGGCACAGTGGCGCAGTGGTTAGCGCGGTCGCCTCACAGCAAGAAGGTCCTGGGTTCGAGCCCTGGGGTAGTCCAACCTTGGAGGTCATCCTCTGTGTGGAGTTTGCATGTTCTCCCTGTGTCTGTGTGGGTTTCCTCCAGGTGCTCCAATTCCTCCCACAGTCCAAAGACATGTAGGTCTGGTGAATCGGCCATACTACATTGCCCCGAGGTGTGGGTGTGTGTGTGTGTGTGTGTGTGTGTGTGTGTGTGTGTGTGTGTGTGTGAGTGTGATGTCCTGGCGGCCTGTCCAGGGTGTCTCCCCGCCTGCTGTCCAATGGCTGCTGGGATAGGCTCCAGCATTCCCACGACCCTGAGAGCAGGATGAGCAGTTCGGCTAATGGATGGATTGATGGATGTAGGTACTGCACTTGATGATATACTTATTTTAAACTTGATGCCTTGGAAAGCTAACCGTATCATTTCATTCACCTCCCCTCCACTTATAACCAGTGGGGGGGGAATATATATATATATATATATATATATATATATATATATATATATATATATATATATATATATATATATCCAGCCATCCGTCCATTATCCAAACCGCTTATCCTGCCCTCAGGGTTGTGGGGATGCTGGCGCAGTCATTTGGTGGCAGGTGGGGAGACACCCTGGACAGGCCACCAGGCCATCATAGAGCCTATATATATATATATATATATATATATATATATATATAATATATACACACACACACACACACACACACACACACACACTCTGTATATGTGTGTGTATATGTGTGTGTGTGTGTTCCCTCTCTGTCTTTTTATTTCACACTGTGACACTTTAGGTATAGTGCAGAGGTGATACAGCTGGTTATAACATTGATTACAACATTATCTGAGGAAAAAGTGTTTCTCAAAATGAGAAAAATGAAACAAAGTTTCAACCTCGCTGTATAAGAAATAAATGAGCACACTTTTGCTATGATTTAGACTGTTATATTGATATATTGATATAATAGATAGAGTCATCATTCCCATTGTTTGATATAAGGGCACAGAGTTCCCTTCTCCACCAGCCTCGGTACAGTTTTCATTTCAATGCGGTTGCTCAATTGCATGTTTATCATCCATGACACTGGCAAAGTGTTTCTCTCTCAGTGTCACCTCATAAAACCCTCATTTTCAAAAGTTTAGCTGAGATTAGTCCATTAGCAAAATTACCTAGCCAAGCAGTTGATTTCCAAACGCAGTGTCTTCAATCTGCAGCACAGCATGGGATCTCTCTCTGCCAAGAGATGAGAGGAAGAGAAACTCTGAGCGGGGCAAGGAGCACTGCAAGGGAGCAGCGGAGTCAATGAGTATTCTCTGAGAACGGCAACACCTTCTCTCCTCGCTGGATTTAACCTTGTAGAAGAAAACAGGTTTCTTCTCAATGTCTGTTGTTTCCAAGGGGGGCAGCAAATAACCCAGTGGTAAGAGATGTGAGCCAGTAACTGGAGGGAAACCAGTTCGCATTCCAACACTGGCTGGCTAATCCTGGTTTTTCTTAAACTGACAACCAGAAGGCTGCTTATATCAGCGTGCCTAGATGTATTGTCATTTGCTTGTGCAAGGCACTTTTTCCCAAACTACCCCAGGTGTCAATGCTCTGCTGATCTGCTCCTCCATGTCTGGGCAGATTGGGTAGCAAAATGACAAACTTCAATTCTAGATCAATAAAGTACTTAAAAAAAATCAGACCCAAAAAATTGCAAAAACAACTTTTTTTATTATAAATTGCCCTGATCTGTTTTGTTAGAAAATGAGCAGTGAGGTGAGAGGGCCAAACAGAAAAATTATAATAGTGGCAATGCAAAACATGCATTAGCATCACCTCAGGCTCAATAAAGTATCTACCTACCTACCTGACTGATTGGGATTCTGATGGGCAGCAATGGACAACATGGCCGAGAAATGAAGGGACTCTTGCAGACAGGTTCAAAAGGGCTCCCTTCAGATTATACATTCGTCACACTACCCTCAGATTAATTGATAAATCAGTCTTTTCATTTGCAAAGACACATTCGGGTCCTTGCAAACAATTTCCTCTTAACGGTGTCCAATCTTTCTCTCGATTTTTCATTACCATTCAATGGTTGAGAGGGGGCAAGGATTAAAAAGCATTCATTCTGAAGTACAATTTCTCCATTTACTTCATCCAAAATCTCTCACTCGGTTTTCCTCACTGTCTCTTGTCTCTTTCCGTTGTGCTCTTTGGGACAGGTCTGGACTCAAATACTGTGACTTGACCCCCTATTTGAATAAGTTAATGTGCTGGCCTGTTTGCGGGGAGAATAACGGGGGAAGCCTGTATCAGTTCCATACAGTTGGCTCCGGGGAGAATTTGATTTCTTTTCATCTGTCATTCTCGAGGTGTCGTTCTCCTCCCCAGGTTGTTATCACTGCACGAGCCCTGACAGTTTCAAGCTGCTTCCTCAAGGAAAAAAAAAAGAAAGAAAGAAAAAAACAGCCGCGAAGCTCAACGGTGAATGCATTTTGAAGGAAGCGAGAATGACATATCATTCCTGTGCAGACATGTATTGATGCCATATTACATAGCATTTTAATAAACAGAGGGAATATTAGCACATTGTTAATATTGTGATATCCACAGGTAATTCTTGGATTACTTTGCAAGCTCTTGTTAATACTCATTGTTATGTCTGTGAATAGTCTTTGAGTACTGCATTATAAGTCCAATGTAAACAAAACAACGCCCAGCACTGGTTCCTGAGGGAGCTGTTAAGGGCCACATCCACAGGAACTGCAAACTGCTGCAGCATGCAGCATGCAGCATGCAGCATGCAGCATGCAACATGGGGATCGTGCTAATGCCATTGCTAATGGTTTAAGTACGATCTGCGTTCAGAGTTGCCGTGAGATTTGGCCAGTGCTCAATGATGTTCACTCTGCAGATGAGAGAGCGACTTCTTTGTCTGAGAAGCACTCCTCAACCCCCTATGACACATCCACACTCCCTCCTCATATCTCTCTAGCAGGAAACTAGAAACACACGGGGATGCGAGAAATCCCTTGACACTCAGAGATTGTAGTAATCTGTTTCTTTACATTCTCTCAATTCCTAATATGTTTTCACATAACAGAAATGTATGGTAATCCCTCCATCGCATATCTATTGCTGTTGTTAGTAAATCCACATGAGGGCAGCCAAACATGCTTTTCACCCCGGCCCACAAGAGTGGAAGCACAGTGGCATTGTATTGTACTGTAATAATTACTTCAAACACCCTACTTTTAATCACGCGCCATTGCAGCTGTACATGGATTAAGCATTACCATATCGCTATGATAATGATGTGCACATCATTCAACATTTCTTGAATCTAATGTCTGTATACTTTATGCTTTAGTCAAGGATGAGCACACACTAATCTGCTTTGATGTGCTACTAAATGTGTGTACATATGTGTGCGGTGTAAGCTACAGTCACACGGTAAGCTACAGTCGGTCGGCAAGGCAGAGAAATGGGCATGGGTGAGAGGAGTGTTGTCTGTTATTTCTGAAGTAGGGCTGCTGTTGCCTTGGCACCTCGTCGATGTGTTCCTCTCAGCTAACCAATGGCAGCTAAATGAGGAAGCGTGTGCCTTTGTATGTGTTTTTGTGGGGGTGTGCACACGCGCAAAACCCCACATGGAGCCGCCACCATGTGCACATGTACTTTGTGTGTGTGGGTGTGTGTATGACCACATGGATGTGTGAGTCAGACAACGTGTATAACCTAGTACATGAGCTTAGTAGACAGTTCCCACAGGTCTATCTGTGTTTGTGTGTGTGTGTGCGCGCGCGTCCAAGTGGGCATGTGAATGTGTGTGTGTTCACAAAGTGTGCGTAAGAGTAAGAAGGTGGTTCTCATACAGCTGAGCTGTGTGCGGTGGGGCAGCAGACGCCTCAGCTAATAGGTTTCATGCAAGTGGCCCTTCTCCTGCTCTCTGAAGGTAATATGTCACCATCCACGTCCCCCGGCCATGTGGTCTGTCTGACTACCGCCCCACTCCACTCCATCAAGCCGTCCCTCTGCAGAGACACCAGGGAGGCGCTTGGCTGCTAGTGTCTGAAAGTCTTTAGGTAATGCTGGATGTAAGACTGCAGTGTAGTGAGAGCGAGGTTTTAATATGTTGTGTGCTGTGTGCTGTGTGTGTGTGTGTGTGTGTGTGTGATTTTGCCATTGGATAAGACACACCCCGCATTGTACACTCTCGCTGAAATGTATGGTGGCTTAAGCAACAAAAGATCACTTAAAAGTCAGTTAGTGAAAAAAACAAAATCTAGTACATGATTGGTATGAAGGTATCACATTCTTCACCAGACAGCTCTGACAATAATCTGAATGTTTAAATATTTTTGTTTCTTTTGTCCCCCCCCCCCCCCAATTGTATCCAGCCAATTACCCCATTCTTCCGAGCCATCCCGGTCGTTGCTCTATCCCCTTCTGCCGATCCGGGGAGGGCTGCAGACTACGACATGCCTCCTCAGATACACGTGGAGTCGCCAGCCGCTTCTTTTCACCTGACAATGAGGAGTTTCGCCAGGGGGATGTAGCGCATGGGAGGATCACGCTATTTCCCCCAGTTCCCCCTCCCCCTCGAACAGGTGCCCCGGCCGACCAGAGGAGGCGCTAGTGCAGCTACCAAGACATATACCCACATCCGGCTTCCCACCCGCAGACACAGCCAGTTGTGCCCGTAGGGATGCCCGACCATGCCGGAGGTAACACGGGGATTCGAACCGGCGATCCCTGTGTTGGTAGGCAACTGAATAGATAAATGTGTTAACGTTTAAATTTAGGGTCATTATGCTTTTAAAGTTAAAAGACACACTGTTGATTACATCACATATTGTGGTTGTATCAGCTTAGCTTGATTCCTCTTCATTATATTGTATTTGAATGTTTGCTGCAAACCAGAGGTACGCTGTTGGCTGATATTAGGCATGCCAAATGCACAGCGTTCAGCCCTGCTCGTTGCCATACTTGTGCACACTCTCTCATGTCATTTAAAATACCTGACGTGGAAAGATTTTCCTGCATTCTTCCAATTCTTTGACTTTGTATCAGTAACACAACGAGAGGCACCAGGGAGAACATAGTAGTTACAGCTCACTTAACATACATAAACATGGGTCTAAGAAACACACAGAATAATAAAATGCAAACAAACAAAGAAAAATGTTGTGCTACGCATGAGTAAAATGAATGACATGTTTGAGCATGGCTGTCCGCTCTCCCCACATAACGGGAGATTGAGCTATGCTCCCTCTGCATGATGTAGTTTTGGATGCAACTTAGTGCATTTGGAAAGCGCCTCCTTCTTCTTGGCCATCTCTTTGAATATGGATGTCCAAAAAAATGAAAATAAATAAATAAGCAAATTGTCTGCAATTTGCATAATATAAAATGTCTCAGCAGAAAGCCTTTGGGGTTATTCTCAAGTCATTATGTACCCTTTAAAATCTTCCTGATTTCACCCAAGAAGGTATGTCATGCCTGATGTGCTGGCAACCGCATATACAGAAAACTGCTGTTGTAGCCAAAACCTTTAAAAACCTTTCTGTCAGGGGGGTATTAGAGGGCTGTTGTTCTCCCTCTCTCTCTCTCTCTTTCTCTGTTGTTTTCTCTCCCTCTGTCCTCCTCTATGGAGGTGTCTGAAGGTGTTATCTCTCTCTCTCTCTCTCTCTCTCTCTCTCTCTCTCTCTCTCTCTCTCTCTCTCTCTCTCTCTCTCTCTCTCTCTCTCTCTCTCTCTCTCTCTCTCTCTCTCTCTCTCTCTCTTTCTCTCCCCCTCTCCCTATCTCTGTGTGGAGCTATTTGAGTACGTTGATTCTCTCTCTGTTCATGCGAGACCAGCCGCTGTGTTGCTCAGCAAGAGGCGGAGACTTAGCCAAGCGAGAGAGAGGTCACCGATATGATTATCCCCAAGTGTCAATACAAAGGGAGATGTGCAAAAGTCCCCGCTGAACTGGAAAATGAATGGCTTTGACCTCATCAAACCTGCGGAAGCATCCCCACTTCTCAAATTAAGATTGAGTAGGGAAAACTCATCAATGTACAAGGCATGCTTTTCTTTCTTTTTTTTTTGGGCTGAAGCTAATCAAGCGCACTTCATTTCACTGCCCAGTGTATTTATCAGGAGAGAAACCCAACCCAGACAGGGAAGCAAAGGTGGTGTAGTTGGCAGCATTTTTTAATCACAATAACAGCATTTCTCAGTAACACCAGAAACACTGTCCCATGCCACTGTGTCCTCAGTGAGACCATATACCCTTGTGGTTTGTTGCTGTGTTTATTTCTTTCACATGTTAAAGGAAATTATGTCCCAGTAACAGCCTCGTCTTTCCCAATTAAACCTCCTAACATCCATCATAAACTGCCACTATAAACCACGAAATTACAGGCTGCCATTAATGCTGTGTAAACACGCAGATGGAGATGGAGTGGGGGCTACTTGTTTATCCGTGTGTGTGTGTGTGTGTGTGTGTGTGTGTGTGTGTGTGTGTGTGTGTGTAAGATAGCCAGAGAGGAGAGAGAGAGAGAAAAGGGTCAAAGAGGCCTAGAGTACCTCCATATTGCATCAATGTTTATTTATGAGTATATGTGAGTGTATATTCTGTACACACACAGACATACACACACACACACACACACACACACACACACACACACACACACACACACATATATATATATATATATATATATATATATATGTGTGTGTGTGTGTGTGTGTATGTATGTATGTATGTATGTATGTATGTATGTATATATAGTGGGGGGGGGGGGTTCCAAAACCGTCAATGGTGTTGTGAGTGCTCAACTAATGAGGAGCGGAATATCAACACGGATACAGGAAAAAAAAAGTTTTAATGCATTGCAGTACAGGCCTGTTTCGTGCGTCTCGCACTCATCAGCTGCTAAAGCGTTTCAACAAAGAATCATACAGTTTACGTTGCCCAGCGTCACGCCCCTAATTTCGGTTGGACAGCGACCTATCAGATGGGGAAACATTCAAACTATAACAACCAATGGGGTAGGTACTTATGATGAACAGCGACCAGTGGAGGGGTAGAAAACATTACAACCAATGGGACTGGGGTTTGTTTTGTAAAGCGTTTAGGGACCAGGGCACTGTTGAAATGGTGTACATTAAAAATATAACAAGGTAATTTATGTGAATTATATATTGGGGTTGTGTTGGGGCACAGTTGGAAGGACAGGCAGTTAAAATATTAAAAAATATATTTAAAAAAAACTAATAAATGTCATATGTGTATCATCTAATGGGGGGGGTAATAAAGATGTTTTACTTATAGTTACAAAGGAGTTTTTTTTCGGTGTCTACAGCTGGTGGCCAATTCGTTTCTATTATTCAAGGTGGACAAATCCGGTCTGCACATAATAAAATACTTTTCTGCCAAGCACAGGTTAAATCTTTTACCTCTAACTGAATATGCATTACTCTTTGCAAGGATTTTACATGAGACAGAATAACTGATATTCTTGTCTACCAATTACCAAATGTGCCGGCTTAAGGCCGTTGCATTTTTCGCATGCTCATTTCTGAAGCTACTCATATGGTAGCTGTGTTTTAATGTACGCCATTTCAACAGAGCCCTGGCCCCTAAATGCTTTTCAAAACAAACCCCAGTCCCATTGGTTGTAAAGTTTTCTACCCCTCCATTGGTTGCTGTGCATCATAAGTACCTACCCCATTGGTTGTAATGTTTCCCCATCTGATTTGTCACTGTCCAACCGAAATTAGGGGCATGACGCTGGGCAACGCAAACTGTATGATTCTTTGTTGAAACACATTAGCAGCTGATGAGTGCGAGACACATGAAACAGGCCTGTATTGCAATGTATTAAAATCTTTTTTCCTGTATCCATGTTTATATATATATAAGCCATTATCACTGGGCACCTTCTTTTGAACGAACAGATATTCAAGATTAATGTTTTGCACAAAATCCATGTCAATATCTCAATAGAAGTGAACTACCTTATTCTGCAAATTGTTTGAACAGTCAGTACAGGTGATCAGAATCAGAATCATGTTTATTGGACATATAGGTTTGCACATACATGGAATATGATTCCGGTTTCATGAATCTCTCGGTGTACTTAACATAGAATAACAACACTGCAACACAACAATCTTCAGATATGTGCATAAGGATTGACTTATACAGGTGACATAAGAGGTGATAAAGTGCAATGGTGCAGAGAATATATCAGAGATGCTGAAATAGATGTTAGTAGGTTACCTATATACATGCCTGAGGTAGATGGACATGACACAGTGTACCAGTATATATAGAATGTATAGTACAGTATACACAAAATAGTTGGATTTATTTGAGAATGTTAAGCATTCATTTATCTGGTTGTTTTGGGGTACAGTGCTCTGTAGCACCTACCAGAGGGGAGGAGTTGGAACCGGTTGTGACCAGGGTGTGATGGGTCTGCAGTGATGTTGCCTGCCCATTTCCTGAGTCTGGAGGTGCATAAGTCCTGAATGGAGGGCAGGTTGGCACCAATGATTTTCTCTGCAGACCTAACTGTCCATTGTAGTCTGTCCCTGTCCTGTTTGGTGAGCGAACCAAACCAGACAGTGCTGGATGTGCAGAGGACAGACTGGATTATTGCAGTGTAGAACTGAATCAACAGTTCCTGAGGTAGGTTGAATTTCTTGAGCTGGTGGAAAAAGTGCATCCTCTGCTGGGCCTTTTTTGATGAGAGTGTCTATGTCAGATGTCCACGTTAGGTCCTGTGAGATGGTGGAACCTAGAAATCTGTAGGTTTTCACTATATACACTTTGCTGTTGAGTATGGGGGGGAATCAGTGTTGGGGGACTCCTCCTGAAGTCCACTGTCATCTCCACTGTTTTGAGCGTGTTCAGCTCCAGGATGTTATGGCTACACCAGAGGGCCAGCAATCAACCTCCCGTCTATATGCAGACTCGTCAGCATCCCAGATAAGGCCAATGAAGTTTGGCAAACTGCAGGGGGTTGAGCAGTGGGCCTGTGATTTCCTTCAGGTGGGCCAACACCAGTCTCTCAAAGGATTTCTTGACCACAGACATCAGGGCAATGGACCTGTAGTCATTTAATCCTGTGATACAGGATTTCTTGGGGACCAGGATGATAGTGGAGCTTTTGAAGCAGGGGAGGATTTCACAGAGCTCCAGTGATTTGTTGAAAAGCAGTGTGAAAATGGGGGCCAGCAGGTCAGCACAAACTTTAAGACAGGAGGGGGACACACCATCTGGTCCTGGTGCTTCCTGGTCTTCTGTCTCTGGAAGAGCTGATGCACATCCTCAACATAGATCCTGAGTGTGGGTGGGGGTTCGGTGGGGAGGGGAGAGTGGCTTGCAGGGAGTGCAGTTGGTTGTGTATTGTGGTTGGAGAGGGTGAGAGGTGTGAAAGTTTGCTTTTTGAACCTGCAGTAAAACCCAGTTGATGGTTCCCTACAGTGTGGAGGGATGGTCTCCTATAGTTGGTAATGTCTTTCAAATCACTCCAGAATGATGATGGGTCGTTGGCAGAAAACCTCTTTTTCAACTTTTCAGAGTAACACTTTTTTGCCACTCTGATCTCCTTTGTGAGTGTATTTCTGGCTTGGTTGTACTGGATCCTATCTCCACTCCTGTAGGCCTCCTCTTCTTCCTCTTTGGCCTGATGAAACTGCAGGAGTTTAGCTGAGAACCAAGGCTTATTCTTGTTAAAGGTACAGAAGGTTTTTGGTGGGCACACACATGTCCTCACAAAAGCTGATGTAAGTTGTCACAGTGTCAGTAAGTTCATCCAGCTCTGTAGATGCAGCCTCAAAAACATTCCAATCAATGCAGTCGAAGCAGGCCTTGAGATCCACTTTTGACTCATTAGTTTATTTCCTCACAGTTTTAGCCACAGGCTTTACAGATTTTAGTTTCTGCCTGTAGGTTGGGAGAAGATGAATCAGACAGTGATCAGAAAGCTACATGAGGGACAGAGCTACAGGCGTCCTTTAATATTGTGTAGCAATGACCCAGTGTTTTTGTTTCTGGTGGGACATTTAACGTGTTGTCTGTATTTTGGAAGTCATGGCTGAGATTTCCACCCATCCATTCCCAATTGATTATCTTGCTCTCAGGGTCGCGGGGATGCTGGAGTCTATCCCAGCAGTCACTGGGCAGCAGGCGGGGAGACACCCTGGCCAGGCCGCCAGACTGTCACACAGGCCCGACACGCACGCACGCACGCACGCACGCACGCACGCACACACACACGCACACACGCACGCCTAGGGACAATGTAGTATGGACGATTCACCTGACCTACATGTCTTTGGACTGTGGGAGGAAACCGGAGCTCCCGGAGGAAACCCACGCAGGCACGAGGAGAACATGCACACTCCACAGAGGACAACCCCCAAGGTTGGACTACCCCCAAGGTTGGACTACCCCGGGGCTCGAACCCAGGACCTTCTTACTGTGAGGCGACCGCGCTAACCACTGCGCCACCGTGCCGCCAGCTGAGATTTGCTCTGTTAAAATCCCCAAGGATAATAAGTAGAGGGTCTGAATATTTGCACTCAATGTTTGTAATTTGATCAGCCAGGTGTTTTAACGCCTCTTTAACCCAGGCCTGGGGTGGGATATAGACACCGACCAGAAAAAAAATTGTGAGCATTCTCGCGGTGGATAGAATGCTTTACAGTCAATGAAAAAGGTCTCTAAGTGAGGGCTGCATGATTTCGTCAGTACCCCCCCCCCCCCCATAGCTCCATTCCGCGGTCTGCCCGGGGGAGTTGGAACTGCGGCAGAGGACGTGTACTGTCCGTGCTCACTACGACAGGTTTCAGTGAGACGCAGGGCGGCAGATCTGGAAAAGTCCGAGTTTCTTCTTCTGTTCAGCAGTAGCAGTTCGTCAGGAGGATTGTTGGGAGAGCGGTTCTAAATCCCCGCCATCGCAGTTTAACGCGCGCTCCAGCTCGTTCATCCCTGCGGCGTCTTCGTTGTAGTCCGCACAGGGCTCTACCAATTAAGACCAAGGAAAGATTTAAATTCGGTAAAGTGTGTTCAGTTTGTCCAGTGGACAGTTGGAGGCTTAAAAGTTCTTCTCTGCTCTATGTGATCAGCGAGTGGGAGCTGGAAATTAAACAAATAAACAACAACCGAAAAAGTACAACAGAGCGCAGAACCGAGGCTGCCGTCCACGGCGCCATCTTAATGATGTAATCGATGTGCTTTTAACAGATTTTAGCAAACGTTCGTGTAATCAATAATCACACATTTTACCACTGTATTCGTTTGATATTAGATTAGATTAGATGAAATTAGATTATGTTCTGTTCAGTATCCTCATAGACCTGGCTGGCAACCTGAACGTCTTCTATTGCAGGTTGGAGAGAGACAAATTCACACCCCTCACCCGCTCCAGCCCAACGGCAACAGCCCCATTACACATCTGGCAACCCTGGCTCTCCCCCTCTGATACTCAGGCTGCACTCAAGATATGTGTAGAGGATGTGAGCCGGCTTTTCCAGAGACAAAAGACCAGGAAAGCACCGGGTCCAGACAGTATCTCTCCATCCTGTCTTAAAGCCTGTGCTGACAAACTGGCTCCAATCTTCATGCAGATGTTCAACAGACCCCTGGAGCTGTGTGAAGTCCCCTCCTGCTTCAAATGCTCCACCATCATCCCGGTCCGAAAGAAACCCTCCATAACAGGACTGACTGACTACATGCCTGTCGCTCTGATATCTGTGGTCATGAAGACTTTTGAACAACTGGTGTTGGCCCACCTGAAGAATGCTACAGGACACCTGCTGGACCCACTGCAGTTTACCTACTGGGCAAACGGTCAGTGGATGATGCAGTCAACATGGGACTGCACTACATCCTGCAACACCTTGACTGCCCAGCAACATATGCAAAGATCCTGTTTGTGGACTTCAGCTTGGCGTTCAACGCCATCATCCAGAAATCCTGTCCTTCAAACTTTCTGAGCTCACTGTATCCCCTGCCATCTGTCAGTGGATCACCAGCCTCCTGACAGGCAAGAAACAGCAGCTGAGACTGGGAGAAATCATTTCTGGTATATGGACAGTCAGCACTAATACTCCCCAGGGATGTGTCCCCTCCCCACTCTTCTTCTCCCTCTACACCAATGACTGCACCTCCAAAGACCCAGCAGTTAATCTACTGAAGTTCGTAGACAACACTATGGTCATCGGACTTATCCAGGATGGTGACGAGTCTCCATACCAGCGGGAGGTCAAGCGGCTGGTGCTTTGGTGTAGTCAGAACAACTTGGAGCTGAACATGCTCAAGACTGTGGAGATGAGAGTGGACTTTAGGAGACACCCCTCAGCACTGCTTCCCCTCGCAATATCCAACAGCCTTGTGTCAACCACGGAGACCTTCAAGTTTCTGAGAACTACCAATTCCAAAGACCTGAAGTGGGAGACCAACATCAACTCCATCCTCAAAAAGGCCCAGCAGAGGATGTTCTTTCTGTGGCAATTGAGGAAATTTGGTCTGCCACAGGAGCTGTTGAGAAAGTTCTACACTGCAGTCACTGAATCTGTCCTGTGCACATCCACCATGGAGCAGTTTAATGCTTGAGTTCAGAGCAGCAACAAAACAGGATAGGAACAGACTGCAGCAAACAGTAGGGACAACAGAAAAAAATCATTGGCAATCCCCTACCCACCCTGCAGGACTTGTATATCTGTAGAGCCCGGAAACGGATGGTCAGAAACAGCACAGACCGCCCCCCACACACACACACACCTAGGTCACAGTCTGTTTGAACTCCTACCCTCTGGCAAGTGCTACAGCGCAATGGGCACCAAACCACCAGACATAGGAACAGTTTTGTTTTTTCCCCTACAGGCCATCTCTCTCACGAATGTTTAACAGCATGGTGCAAGAATAGACACTTATTATGTAAATATGACACTTTGCAAATAGCCCCCTCTAGTCAAGATGTCTCACCTATATATATTCATGATGTGCACTGCCTCTTTAAACCAGATGTGCAATACAAATGTTTGTGCAATACAAATGTACAATTGTAATACAAATACAACTGCTGCATAGTGGTTACAAACCATCGCCATTATTGTTGTGGTTGTAACATAGGTATATATAGTATATATAGGTAATATAGTATGTAGTTATGAGGTGGTTGGTAGGTAACTATATAGTGTATACCTCTGGTACATAGAGTAATATAGCAGGAGTATATAGCATTGTATATGAGCATCATGGGTTGTGGAGTTGTGGTATGGTATATGGTATAGTGTATGGGCAATATAGTATGTAAGCAATATAGTATAATATATGGGCGTAGGTTGTTGATTATTCAACCATAACAAAACTCTTTATAGTAGTGACATACCTGTTGTGCGTACATGCTTTCCTTGAATGTCCTTGCCCTGCTGTTGTTCCATTTATTTCTTCTGTTTTTGTTTTGTTTTTTTCTTGGGTTTTTTTTTTCTTATCTTTTTTTTCCTTTTTTTTATGCGTGTGGGTGATGTCTGCAAGTGTTAGAAGCTGCTGTGTACCGCAGTCAAATTCCTCGTGTGCATAGGCACACTTGGCCAATAAAGTTGATTCTGATTCTTATATCCTCTTGTGTTCTAGTAAGTTTCAGTTGTTGATCAGAGCACAACTACATTAAATTACATTTGGAGCACAGACAAAAATTCCTGAACAATTTGATTTCAGGTCCCAAACACCATGAATGTCCACAAATGAGAACGCAGACTATTTTACACTCACAGGCTATAATGCTTAACCACCGCTTCCAGATCCTTAACAATACCATACCTATACCTTATCTTAACCATCTCTAATGTAATACCTAAACACAACAATTTCTTTCCGTAAATGTAAACCTAATCATCTCTAAGTGAAAGTTCTGAACACACATCCTCAATTTATTTATACATCCATCCATCCAATACCCAAACCACTTATCCTGCTTCCAGGGTCGCAGGGATGCTGGAGCCTATCCCAGCAGTCATAGGGTGGCAGGCAAGGAGACACCCTGGACAGGCCATCACAGCCCCGCCCCACCCCACACACACACACACACACACACACACACACACACACACACACACACACACACACACACATACACACATATTCACACCTAGGGACAATTTAGTACAGCCGATTCACCTGACCTACATGTCTTTGGACTGTGGGAGGAAACCGGAGCACCTGAAGGAAACCCACACAGACACGGGGAGAACATGCAAACTCCACACAGAGGACGAGCCGGGACAACCCCCAAGGTTGGACTACCCCGGGGCTCAAACCCAGGACCTTCTTGCTGTGAGGCAACCGTGCTAACCATTGTACCACCGTGCCGCCTATATTTTTTTTTCTTTTTTTTCGGAAACCATCAATGGTGTTAATAAAAGTGCTTAACAAATGAGGAGCGGAATATTAAGATAGATGTACATCTATCTTTATATATATATATATATATATATATATATATATATATATATATATATATATACACAATTTAAACATGTAATCTTGTCACAGTGCTGTAGTCACTTCTGGCCCCACCAGACTAGTTGAATGTTGGAGAACGTTTGCAATCAACATATTTTGGGAATTTCATATAAATTGTACATCATTTTTTGTCTGTGAGATGGGGTGACACTTTTGTGTACTGTGTCCAGTTGACAAACTATCTTATTACCTTTTTTACAGCTGCCACACAGGGATTGTTAAAGTGTTATCCAGTGTGATCCAATATCATCAAACTGTATCTGATCTAATCTAATCTAATCTATCAATTGTCATGATACTGTCATTATTTGCATCATCAATGAAAATGTACTAGTTGACTGAGTAAACTGGTGAATGCAAGTCAACGGGTAAATACTCACACACAAAAATGTCCCAGCATTATATATATATATATATATATATATATATATATATATATGTGTGTGTGTGTGTGTGTGTGTGTGTGTGTGTGTGTGTGTGTGTGTGTCTACACAAACACATACATGGACATTACAATAAGCATGGAGAAAATGGCCCAACTAATTGCAGACAACCAGACAAAAAAGTAAAAGCCACACTCCAAATGTTCTTTAACACCTTCAATCCATCTCTGACTCACCACCCTTTAGGGACCCTTACTGGGTGTCTTGCTTTCACCTCCACAGAAGTGCTGTAATCACACCTCCAGCGAGAGCCCAGTGTGCCAGAGAGAGACACAGCTCAGCCTTATCAGAAAGAAAAATACAGATGACCCCGAGCGCACAAGTAACCTGTGGTCTTCGGGGAAGGTGTCCTCCCTGCAAAATGCTCCATATGGGGGAGGTGTGTGTGTGTGTGTGTGTGTGTGTGTGTGTGTGTGTGTGTGTGTGTGTGTGTGTGTGTGTGTGTGTGTGTGTGTGTGTGTGTGTGTGGTGTGTGTGTGTGGAGGAGTGGATGGCTTGAGGTGGGGGTGGGCCGTATGTGGCTTAGGAGGAGGGAGAGCTGATTACTCTCCCTAAAAACGACTCAGGTGTCAAAGCTGCTGCCAGATGACAGCCAGCGCAGCAAGGCGCTCAAGGCGCTCACCTCACCCTTCCGTCCGACCGCTTCTGAAGGTCAATCTGCTGCTGCCCTCCGCGTGGCTGCAGCGCTGTTTACTTCTCCCCGAAAGCCAATTACATCTCCGCAGTGCTGTGACAAACAGTCCGACCTGTTATATTTCACATGCATACACACAGAGGCATGCACCCACACAGAGGCAGGCGTGCACTCACACACAGAGACAAACACCTGCAGCAGCACCCCTCCTCTCTGCTGAGGTGGAAGACACGGATAATGTCTTCCGACCTGTCTGTGGTGAAATACGTCTGTATGTAAGCGTGTACATGAGATGATTATTTACAGCTCAGGCACGTCAAGAGGCGGGTTTGTAAGGGCATGAAAAATGATGGTTTATTTACCACAGGGTTTTATATTGGGATGAATGTAAGATGATTATAAACCTGTCTTCATTATCTGAAAAATGGGGAGCACTTGCTAATGTTTGCTGATTTATTCAATAACCTCAGGGTTTTACCTTTTGATTTATGCCGCACAATGATGCCTCGTGTAATCGTACAAGTCTTTGTAAAATAGTGATGGATGGCGGGTTGTTGTCCTTTGCGGTGCTCGGCTTTAACCTATTAGGCTGAATGATAGCGGCCTTAAATGAGATAATGCAAGGGTGGAAAGCGGTCCTCTTAGGTCTGTCTTTCGAAAATAGCACCTGTTGGATTGAATTTGTGCCACATTTAGCATATTTTTTTCCCCCGGCATTTCCTATCAGCTTGAATTGTCTGTGTTCAGTTATCGCCTCAGACACGCCTAAGTAGTAACGGCTAGGAGTCAGATACGTGAGAAAAAGGTGTGCTGTGTCTCCGCTCTTCTGCGCCGTCCTCGTTCTTTTCTGCCATCTACGGACAGTGTGTGGGACTGCCAGAGAAGCGCCTGCAGAAAATCCAAATACCACTGCTTATGCCTCTCTCTCTTTTGTGTGTCTGTCTCTGCAGGCTCTGCCTCATACACTTGCAGGTGTCTTGTGAAATTATACAGAGATGCAAGATTTAGGAGTGTGCTCTTTTAGATTAGCTTTATTGATATTTTCTAATATTGGGGTGTAAGTATGTATTCATGCATCAAGATAAATCAGTAGATTCGTTGATATTCTACCTGGGATTATTTGGTCCAGGAGAAATAGGGCAGCAGTTGCGTTCTAAGTATCCAAACCAGATGACCACCATCTGCTGGTTGTGGTGTTGATGCTGCAATACAGACAAAGCAAATATGTTACCGGAGCACAAAGTGAAGACAATGTTTGTGACAAATACATCAAAAAAGTCTCCGCACCATTGTTTCCGTTTTGTATTATTCTGTCATCAAACGTCAGGTAACCTTGAATGGGTGCGCTTGTTGTGAAAACAGAATGATGAGCATTCATCGGGGACAAGTGCGAGCCGAGGCGTATTGCAGACAAACAGATGCTTGATCGGTTCGATGAGGTTAAGTTTAAAATGCACAGTTCACTAAATTTCTTCAAAAACGTTAATATTACTTAGCTTCCACTTGCACACAATTAGGGCGTTTCATCAATAACCAGATGTGTGTGTATACATATGCCTGCGTGTGTGTGTATGCATGTGAGACACGGTGTTAGCCATAACAGTGGAAACAGGTCTTGCTCTACCTGCTCAAAAGGAGAGAAAGAGCCCCGGGGTGGAGCAGAGACGATGGGCTCCATCTGGCTCGCGGGCAGCCAATGAAAAGAATAGGGAACTGCAGGAGCCAGGAAGAAGGGGAACATCATGAAAAGCTCCAATTGGATTTGTCGTCCAGTTCCCTGGCACCAGCCGCACGGTGGATAACGAGGCGGGTGGCAGAACAGGAAGGAAAGACATAATCAACGCCATCATTGCCACATGCCAGAGTTTTTTTTTTTTCCTTCTCTTTTTCTTGCTGTTGTTGTTGTTTTTTGATGTGCCCAAAAGTCATAGGGAACTGGAACAGGGCATTGAGTAAACAATTAGGGCTCCTGTGCAGTGCTGGGCTTGTTTGGTCCATAATGATGAATACCCTGTAGCTACTTACTCCCGTGGGTTGACAGAGCCAAGTATGCGCACCATGCGCCACGCTCCTAAAGCATTATGGGAGAGGAAATGATGGTAAGCGAAGAGCCATCTGCTTTTGCCACTTGCCATGTCTGCCTGTGCCAACAACCCCTCCTTCCCCCCTATTACTCAGGTGGGGAGTGGAGTGGATCTGCTATATCTGAGCATATGTACATGCGCGCGCACACACACACACACACACACACACACACACACACACACGCGCGCGCACACAGATACCCAACTCCTCGGCATACCAGGAGCTCATCGATGTTTAAATTACCAGATGTTCTACTGCAATGCACAGAGAAACCTGTTTTTTTGGGGGGGTTTTTTTGTCCTACACCTTTAAACCCACCTCATAGTTCACACCTTTGGCACATTTTCATATGTTATACCCAGCTATGATAATCACTGACTGGATTTGATATGGGTACATGGTGAGGCAGAGCACAGATGGATAGCCTGTCATTCATAGGGGAGCCAGCTTGGAAGACAAACAAACAGATGAGTGCAGGTATTTTTTTTTCATTTTAAACCACCAGTCTGTTTTCATTTTATCAGTGCAAGAGTGCAACAGAGATATGCTTGGGTGTCCTTGACCGGGGTGACACTAAAGAGATGGATCTACAGCCGGTCAAAGGAAAGTCATTTATTTCCGTTGACCTGCTCGGTCAAGTGGATTGAAGCTGAGCCTTTTGATTTGGCTTTTTCTTCATCCCCCACCCAAAGACTCCACGCTGCTCCCACAATTACTGCAAACAGAGAAGGTGATGGGTCTAAGATTTTGTCCAGATAAAGGTGTCGGGACCCTATCTCTCCTGTTGACACCATTAAGCCATCACTGAGAATGGTGAGGGGGAGGTGGGGGAGGAGGGGGTGCTCCGACGGTCTGTCACTCAACCCTTAACACCCAGTTCTCATTTTAAACACATTCTCATCACATCTGCCACCAAACTCCCACTGGCCCTGCTTTGTATCTGATCCCAAAACCAGCAGCTGAAGAGGGTCTTTGGACACTGTAGTAAGATGCATTCACCATTCACTGTCTTATCAAGTGCAAGCAGGGACTGCAGAACCGTGTGGATTCCTGGATCAGGTTAGTAAGTGACAGATGCTTAAGGATTTCATTCATCAACACACCCCGGAGCCCCAGCGAGAATAATATCAGAAACCAAATTCAAAAATAGTGTTTTACCGAGACAACCAAAACAACTGCAATCCGACCGTCATGCTAGGAAACTGTACAGCTCACATGATCGGCATGCCATAAAATGTAGTTAATTTTGAGGGTACATCTGAGGAGCATGAAGCACTTTTCCATTTCATCTCTACCATTGCAGTTCAGGGGTAGAGATGAGCTGAAAAGTGCAGTTTAGTCACTCCTGAGCTGGTTCAACTGAGCTCTAATCCAGCATCAGTGTCAGGCAGCACACCTAAATCTCTTCACGGTGGGACTTATCAAACAATAACAGGCGCTTTGCAGATCCATTTATAGCTATAAGAGTTGAATATTGCTTTGTGACTTCAGGGAGGTAGTGGCGCATGTGTCAACTTGTTGTAATACCCTAATATTTGATCTATTGCATAAATGCATGAGGACTTGTCAAAGGCGTTTTATTTTCACATTTGGTTCAAATGGTTTGTGAGAAGATTACGTCGAAAATTGAATCACTGATTATGCTTGGATTCATCTAATTCCACCTTGGGTGACAATTTAGGTCTGAGAAACAGCACTAAGACAATCTAACAAGAGTGCCAAGAGAGCTGTCTTGAATTAAAACAAAGTGCCGGCTTCTGCTTTTCATAGGGTATCATGTCAAAAATTGAGCATTTCTTTTTGTACCAGAGTTGGAGTACAGAAGGTTGTCTAACTCTATATCATACTGTATGATGCATAAACACAGATCAACAGGATTTATCCCCTTGGGTGATGCAAGGTGAGATGTAAAAGAAATAAAATTCTCTTTGAGCATTATTGGTATGATGGCCTTGAGCAGTAAAAGTGGGCAGTGCTGCCCAAAAACTTAAAACCCCCCTTTTATGATGCAAATAGCAGTTTCTTCTACCTGATGGAGGTAAAATTTTATTACACCATCTGCGTGCATGCACACACAAATACCGCCGCAACATACTCCGATCAGCCAAAACATTAAAACCACTGACAGGTAAGTGAATAACATTTATTATCTCATTACAATGGCACCTGTCAAGGGGTGGCATATATTAGGCAGCAAGTGAACAGTCGGTTCTTTAAATTGATGTGCTGGAAGCAGGAAAAATGGGCAAATGCAAGGATCTGAGTGACTTAGACAAGGGCCAAATTGTGATGGCTGGACGACTGAGTCAGAGCATCTCCAAAACGGCAGGTCTTGTGGGGTGTTCCCGGTATGCAGTGATCAGTACCTACCAAAAGTGGTCCAAGGAGAGACAACCAGTGAGCCGGCGACAGAGTCATGGGCACCCAAGGCTCATTGATGCACGTTGAGAGTGAAGGTTAGCATGTCTGGTCTAATCCCACAGACAAACTACTGTCGCCCAACTGCTGAAAATTTAATGCTGGCTATGATAGACAGGTGTCAGAACACACATTGCATCACAGCTTGCTGTGTATGGGACTGTGTAGCCGCAGGCTAGTCAGAGTGTCTATGATGACCCCTGTGCAAATACACGTCAATGTTTGTTTGTTTTTATTTGTTTTTTTATAATCACCTTGTTTATTTAGTGTGTGTAATGAAAAAAGGAAAAAAATTAGAGAAAATTGCACATTCATAAGTATACAGTGACCAGACACTAAATATCCATGCCAGTTAAAGAGTTAGAGCAATAAGGGAGAGGATGAGCCTCCCCATCTCTAGTATAATGAAGAATGACTAAGAGGGATTGCATGGGCCAGCAGCATCTGAAGACAGGGCCATTGCTATGCACAGAGTGTTGCATTTCAGACTGAGCAGGTTGAGACCTACAACATTTGAGGTTAGATTGCAAAAAGAGGGGAGGAGTGTAAGGTTAAACGTCTCGCCCTTCACTCCTTATCCCCACAAATGACATGGCTCATTCATACAAACAGTTCACAGTCAAGGACAGCAACAAGACTAACAAGAGAAAGAAAGAAATAAAACAGTCCTAGTAAAACATTCACAAGGAAAAAAAGACAAAAAGGGCAAATGTTGGCAGTGAGTAATGGCATTCAATCAGCCGCTAAATCTTTATTACTGCCCAAAATAAGAACACAGGTTTTAAAGAGTAACATTTTTTTTTCTTTTCGATGGCAAGAATACTGTGGAGTTGGATCTTGCAGAGGTTTTCCTAATCTCCACAGCAATGCAGAAATGGAAAACAATTAAAAGATTAAAACCGTTGTTTCGTTTACACAACTGGTAACAGCCATAGAGACTGGGATGTCTTTGACCTTTTTGTTTTTGACTCAAGCTGAACAGGTACTGTTTAACTATATGATGCGCCCATAGCAAAATGCAATTTACACAAGTAGTGCACAGTTGCCCCTGTACACAAGCGATGAGAAAGGAATATGCATAATATATGCAAAGTATGCTACTGTAGACCTGCATGGGTAGATATACTTGCATATTTTTTTAGATGTATTTGATATCATACACTCCTCAAGGGGCTTCAGTAAGTCATTCGCTTGTTATAGAGAAGGATAACTAAATCATTGCTTGCTCCAGGCTTTTCTGTTCTCCCTGTTCCAATCTTGGGAATCAGGATCATTTATTCACATCAAGAGGCTGCTTTGTAAACCACCCAAAGGGATTACATTTGACAGCGAGTTTATGCATTTATAATATATTTGCCACAGATGCTTGCCCAAGTGGAAAAGATTTCTTTACTCGTCTTTTTTTTATTTTTTAAGTTGCCTATAGCAAGCTGGAATCTGACACATCTGTAGTTGGAGAGTTTTCTCCATGGGGGGGGGGGGGGGCACAAAACTACCCCAATGAGTAGCTATTATATGACATTTTTTCCTTGATTAGAAGTCCTTTACGGTAAAATGATTTCATTCATTCAAGAGGTAAGGAAATAATTAAGGTCAAATTCACCAAGGATTTCCTTTCTAATTGGCCATATGGACTTGAAAGGAAAGTTTTTATTGTTTTCTTTTGTCTTTCAAAGCAGATGTGCAGAGTCTTAAACTTCTGGCTTTAGAGACATTGTCATTCCTCCCTTAGAGATTCCAGCCATAATTACTCTGCTGTGTCCTGTGCTATTTTAGTTCATGTTAAGGTTATAAAGTTAAATACTGTCACAAATTTCCTACAGTGGCTTAGTCTACACATGCAGGTGACGATGCCGGCTGCTCTGCCGCAGTAAGCTGTCACTGTGATGTATAACGTCATTGTGGCGGCTTTGTCCATTGGTGGTATTTTATGTGACCACTTAAAGGCAATGCTGCGTGCGGTAGTCATGTCCTTCACTATTTAAAGGTATACACACCTTTGTGTGTATAACTGATTTAACTTATTGATGACAAACCAACATTTTGGTCAATGCAGGTACAATGGATGTAAGGGAAATCCAAGTGCAGCTTTACAGAGCAGACTTAGTAGGCTGTGTTTTCTTCTTGTGAGAGACAGCCCAGGTCATGTTTTTTTTTTATTATTATTTTTTTAAGTATGCTATAATTTGAAACCTACTCTGGTATGCACTATAAAAGGATAAATGTAAACAAGCTAGCGACTGTATCATATTAGCCAACCATCCAAATTAATTCCATGACATGGACAGACATGTCTTAAACAAATGCAATTTCATCACTCAATCTCTGAGCCCAACTTCAATTTAAACTAACCAATCAAATTCATTCTCCCTCAAAACAACTGAGCTGCCTTTCATGTCGACACAGTCGGTGTGCACGCAGTCGGTGTACATTCAAATGTGCATTGGCCCCCTACACCAAATACACTCCTACTGTATTTATCCTGTGTAATTGCGTAGGGAATGCCATGAGCAAGACCTGAATCAAGATTTGTCTCGCTTCCACAGCTTTGATGTAGGGATCCTAAATGACTGTCGCCTGCTGTGCTGGCATAGAGCCCCCTGGGATGCTGTGATCATTGGCAGGCTGCTGCCAATCCAAAAGACAGCTGACTACTTATCAATGACGGCAGCATTTAGGGGTGGCTGCACCCGCTCTCGTTCTGCATGGATCTGTAGGAGACAATCATATTTTATAGCAAATCCACAAATAAACATCACTGAACTAGTTACATAAAGTTAGCCAGTTCATTATCCAACATGCTGACATTGGTCACAGTAGATAACGTTGGCCCCAGTAAAAATAAACAAATAAATAAATAAAAAAGTCAAGTCTTTTACATATGCTGCATGTTCACGTTTTACTGAAATATAGAGTTTTAAATGACTAAGTAGAGACAATGCACTTGCTACCATATACCCCATCATTGGGTAACTTGTCACACTGTGTGGGAAAATGTCACATTGAAATTTTCATTAGATAGCAACCCACCCAGCTCATTATGAACACTTAGTTTTTTTTATTTTTAATTCAAATCCAAAGCCAAATACAAACATATTTATGAATAAACAAGACTTATTACAATTTTCTTTAAAAAAGGAACAGGCTTTAAATCCGATTAAACTGGGTCAGAACTGAATTTTCAAACTTCTACAAGTGGAATCACTTAATTTACTGGCCAAAATTAAAAATCTTAAAGTCTCAGATTCAAAATCCAGCTTTATCCAAAATATGGTATTTATGCCATGTAAATGGATCAGTTGAGGTCTTTTGCAACTATAACTGAAAACAAACTGTACATGTGACCTAAATTCGATGTAATCTGTCTTATCTTCTGAGTCACAGTAACAGTTCTCACTCTCATAAACTTGAGAAACCAGGAATGCAAGCCTCATCTGCCCAGCTGTTACACTGCACACCCTTCACCTAAGTCTCTTGGACAGCTTTTTAGAAAGAAGTCCCCCATTTCATTTTACTTTACCCCTTTCCTTTTCATTCTTCTTAAAAACCTTTTTGCTAAATTTTGCCTGTTTTTTTGTTTGTTTTGTTTTGGTTTTTGCCAATCGCCAGTGCCTCACTGACTGGTGTGTCAGACACTGGCATTTTTGTACTTCTTCCTTCTCAGAGAGCTGCTGTAGGCCATCATAAGGAAAGGACTGGATGTTCTCTGAGATCTGAAGTCCATGGTCACTATTAGTCAAGGGTGGGCTGATGGTGGTGAGATAAGAATTGGGCTGGGTTTGTGCTGGGGCCTGGAAGGGCTGTGTCTGAGCTAGTAGGGCACGTGCTGCTGCTGTCATGTTGTCACATATGAAAAATAGCAATAAGAGTACTGCCCAAAAATTAAATGAAATGTGTTAATGCTAGATATACGTAAATGGCAGTTTAGGTTATAATATATAAATATGATAAGTGTGTGTGCATGAAACAGAATATCTCTAGCATGCAATAGCTGTGGATTTTCATCCTAAATATGCATTTGCATAATGGAATTATGGGCTCAGCCATGCTATGTCTTTAGTGGACCATTAGGCAGGCCTTTACTGGATTGTAATTAGTGGCTTCTGCCCTTCACCTTCATTAGCATGCAAATGAAAGTTCTGAACACCAAGAAATATTTGGCACATAGAGAAAAAAATGCCAAAGTGATTAACAGGCAATCTGCACTGGAATTGTCTATTTCTATCTATCACAGTTAAGAGCATTTGAAATGAGACATGGCAAATATAAGCAGTTGAGTCTTAACAGGTTGATCTGAACAATAAGCGATTGAAATGAGTGTAAATGACAAGACTGCAGTGGCTGAGATGTAATATGACCAGAGGTCTCTGGTCATAGTCGCCAAAAATTTAACCCTATGTTCCAATTGAATGCAGTTTAGCGCTTGAGCCTCCCATTTATTCTTAATTAAATCAGAGACATCTGATTTGGAAATCGTGTTTCCTACATTTTTTAACAATGTATCACTTCTATCTCTGTTTTACTCTGCTTTTACAAGCATGCAGACAATGCTAGTTTTCTTTTTCTCTCTTTTTTTTGTTCCCAACAACACCCTAATAAGATGTTGCACTTGAACTTCTAAACCAGACAGTTGCATTTGCAATTCTAATGCACTCATTTGAATTAAATGCTCCTCGCCATGAATACAATTGAACTTTCCAGACATGTCAGACAAGACCCTGCCAGCAGTATCCCTGGACATGGACACATTAATCAAAAGAGGTAGCCACTGGACTGACTAGTGAAAACACTCATCTAGAGGCGGCACGCAACAGAGAAGGGTGAAGAGTGAGGGTCACTCTCCTTTTGTTAACCCTGTCTAATTAAGAGTCGAAAATCATCCTGGTTGAAGGAAGTGCTGACCGAATTACTGTAACACATTATTGTCTTAATATACTCAAAATTGACTTTCTGTGATGACAGTTTTATTTACAGCAAGGTATCATTAGCTTTTTTTTAGCTTTTTTAAGCTCTCAGCTCAGTTCATTTATTCATTCATTTATTTATTTATTTTTCATTTAGTCTGCGTGAGAGCCATAGCAATTAAAGTACAGGTAGTCCCCGGATTACGAACGCCCGTATTTACTGTAATATATGGGTTTGAACATATACACGGAGTAATACGGTGGTGAGCCAATACGACGAGAGGCCAGTAGGCGTGCTCTCAGGCGGATGTACGTAAGTAGAACTGAAGTCGGTTAGGATACGCATGCGCGGTTGTTGTTCTTTGTTCCTGAATAAATGTATTAAAAGGACTAACCGCCAGTCTCCTCATCAGTATAAACCACACTTACGAACCGACCTCCGTAAAGCCTTTTTTTTTTTTTAAAATGAGTTACACACAATGATTCGGACTAACGAACAGGTGGACCACTTTGTGCGACGTTCAAAACACTGCGCGTTTTAGGCGGTTCGTCGGCCCGAGGGAGAACAGCGCCATGCCATCGTCGCCATTTTAAGTCGGATCGCTTAAACGTCGAGTGAGTAGTGTTTTCACTTACATGTTTCGTGTTACCCCCGTAATCATGACTTCAACGCGTAAGTCTGATGTAGGTGATGGTGAAACATCAAAGAAAGGGAAAAAGATCACGATTGAAACGAACGTGAAAATAATAGTGTTCTGAAAGAGGTGAAACGCTTTTATCGTCTCTCCACCACCACTTACCAGGTGAGGCGGGGACGCGAGCCTTGGGCGGGCTCTCGTTTCTGGCGTCAAATAGCCTGCCTCCGCTGGTCGCGACCCGCTCCGGTGACAGCGGCTGGTGGGGAGTTTGAAATGTAAGAAATGTTTCTTTAATCAAAGAAAGTTGAATCAATTCATCTGGATACAACATTGTACGTTGTTTTCTTACCTGGATTATTGAGCATGCATAAAGACGTTTTTGTTTAATTTTTTTATACTTATACACTATCAATTATAAATACTGTACTGTAGTTACATTTATTATTATTACTGCATTATTATATTTATGATGTTTTAGGTAAAATATATACTATATACTAAGACAAACATTTGACTTATTGACGCCTGATATGAACTGTACGTAACTGTTCCGATTTACATACAAAGTTGACATAAGAACAGACTCAAAAACGGAACTCGTTCGTAATCCGGGGACTTCCTGTAAACCCACGTTTTTGGGGACTCGCTTGACTACAATGCAGTTTGCTTCTCCTATACATGTCTTCAACCTACCCCCATATTCTGGCATAAATTCGTAATTTGGTGAACTCTTGTGTCTAACATGGTGCAAGAAATTTTTGTAACATTTTTTTTACATCAAGTATAAAGCACAAACCTAGTTAATAATAATACACTCAACTTTTAAAGGGTAGTAGAAGCTTAGTATGTGCCTCGTGTAGGACTCTGTCTTTACAACATGACTTCAGTGGACCACAGTCCAGCACTACCTCTGAGATCTTCTCTAGCATCTAAAATATTTCATTTGTTTTGGCAATGATGTTTTTGTTTTTTATAGCAGCTATAGCGTTTGTGCACACATTACTGACCTGTCAATATTGACAATCTGTGTGACAAATCCATTTTGGAGGGTTTTTCAGTAAGTTGAAAATGATCGTTATTGTGAGGTAAATCAATTGAAATTGAAATGAATAGAAAACCTAAAGAATTTAAACACAGAAATCAATCACTGAGCAATTAAATAAAAATGACAATTCACAACAACAGATCCTTTATTTAGATCTAGGGAAAAGCACATTACTATTTATAGACAGGTGGTTAGCAAACAACGTGGATAACTTTTTTTGATAATTCATCCACTTTGGCTCCCAGGTTGCTGCATACTTCAAACCACTGCATCTCAGGTTTTTCGTGGGCCTATGTGTGGCCCCAAACCTCTCATGCCCTTACACACACACACACACACACACACACACACACACACACATTCATATACACAAAACAACACACAATCTACAGCCATGCACTATGGCATGAGATCTATGAATATATTCAAGAGCTCCAGTCACTGAAACGCCTACCTAGAACATCAGCACTACACTTGACAACACATAAAGATGGCTACGCTACATGTGGATTGGCGTCAGCCCTCAAATGCCACCTAGTACACTTACTTACCAATAAGGCTTGGAAAAATCTTCGTACACTTACATGCTTAGGCGTCAACTGGATCTGAATTCTCTCACTTTTAGTGCCATGAGGTGTTTATTAGCACGTGCCCATGCCACTTCCCATTGCAGTCAAGAGTTAAATTAACGTGTGGCCACGTGCCCACACACTACACTTAAGAGTGTAATTTAAGAGTGCAATTAAGTGTGCAACGCTTAAATTGAAGTATGCAATATAATAATTTTTGCGTGAGAGAATTATAACGCCTGACGCCGTCATAATTCTCTAATGCAAAAATGTTTGAATGTGTGCAATTTAAGTGTAGTGTGGTTTAGGTGTAGCGCACATAGGCTTTGCACGTTAGACGCCCCACGTGTATTTCATATGAATGTGACATGTACATCACACCCGAATGAAAGACATTTCCCCTGCACTACACCTATGCTACATGTGTCTCTAACGTCTGCATGCCCATTCTAAGTTTATGGCAATTCTTACTATGATATCAAAACATTTTATGATATCTTACAGGTCTTGGTCAAGCATGAGGTGTTTCAGTGACCTCAGCTCTTGATATTATTCAGCTTTGGCACGTCATACATGAACATGCCCACATGCTTACTCTTACATGTACACATGCACAATGCAAGGACACATGCACACATACATACCCACATCGACACACAAACAAATATACATATACACTCACCGGCCACTTTATTAGGCACACCTGTCCAACTGCTCATTAACACAAATTTCTAATCAGCCAATCACATGGCAGCAACTCAATGCATTTAGGCATGTAGACATGGTCAAGACGATCTGCTGCAGTTCAAACCGAGCATCAGAATGGGGAAGAAAGGTGATTTAAGTGACTTTGAACGTGGCATGGTTGTTGGTGCCAGACGGGCTTGTCTGAGTACTTCAGAAACTGCTGATCTACTGGGATTTTCACGCACAACCATCTCTAGGGTTTACAGAGAATGGTCCGAAAAAGAGAAAATATCCAGTGAGCGGCAGTTCTGTGGGCGAAAATGCCTTGTTGATGCCAGAGGTCAGAGGAGAATGGCCAGACTGGTTCGAGCTGATAGAAAGGCAACAGTAACTCAAATAACCACTCATTACAACCGAGGTATGCAGAAGAGCATCTCTGAACGCACAACACGTCGAACCTTGAGGCAGATAGGCTACAGCAGCAGAAGACCACACCGGGTGCCACTCCTGTCAGCTAAGGACAGGAAACTGAGGCTACAATTCGCACAGGCTCACCAAAATTGGACAATAGAAGATTGGAAAAACGTTGCCTGGTCTGATGAGTCTCGATTTCTGCTGCAACATTCGGATGGTAGGGTCAGAATTTGGCGTCAACAACATGAAAGCATGGATCCATCCTGCCTTGTATCAACGGTTCAGGCTGGTGGTGGTGGTGTAATGGTGTGGGGGATATTTTCTTGGCACACTTTGGGCCCCTTAGTACCTATTGAGCATCGTGTCAACGCCACAGCCTACCTGAGTATTGTTGCTGACCATGTCCATCCCTTTATGACCACAGTGTTCCCATCTTCTGATGGCTACTTCCAGCAGGATAACACGCCATGTCATAAAGCTCGAATCATCTCATACTGGTTTCTTGAACATGACAATGAGTTCACTGTACTCAAATGGCCTCCACAGTCACCAGATCTCAATCCAATAGAGCACCTTTGGGATGTGGTGGACCGGGAGATTCACATCATGGATGTGCTGCCGACAAATCTGCAGCAACTGCGTGATGCTATCATGTCAATATGGACCAAACTCTCTGAGGAATGTTCCCAGTACCTTGTTGAATCTATGCCACGAAGGATTAAGGCAGTTCTGAAGGCAAAAGGGGGTCCAACCCGGTACTAGCAATGTGTACCTAATAAAGTGGCCAGTGAGTGTATACTAGGGCACCCCGGTAGCTCACCTGGTAGAGTGTGTACCATATTTTAAGGTTGAATCCTTACTGCAGCAACCTGGGTTTGAATCCAGCCCAAGCCCTTTGCTGCATGTCATTCCCTCCCTTTCCTGTCTCTCTCTACTGTTGTCAAATGAAAGAAGAAAATGTAAAAAATATATACATACCCTTGCATACACCTATGTGTATACACATGGGCAATTGGCCTATAGATGTGATATCTTCTTCTCTGTGTTCTTTGTTGGCAGTACTCTATGAAGCTTTTTTTTTAAATAAATCCAACTTGACTAAGAAACATTATTCCTCTGATTAAAGATCATTGGGTTTAAAATCAGGGCTGCAGTCTGATACAATCAAAACGTGTGCACTGCAAAATGCTGCTGGCTGCCCAGACTACAGTATTGTGCTATCCAAAGATCAAGCCGAAAACCAAACTGTGTTGGATGCTTCCACAAGGTCACACATTTAACATCATATCACTACATCACAATATTAATCAGGTTTTCATGGCTTTTAATTATGACATTATGATCTGAGTGGATTCTGCAGCCATGAAAAAGTCAGCTTCAATTATCCAACACTTCTAATAAGGGACAAGAAAAAAAATGAAGAAAACGAAAATTGAAATCAGTGGGCAGATTTTGTTTTATATTTTTCCCTTCCACAAAACTTGATTGCATCATTGCTCAGAATGGACAGCTTGCTCAATAATTCATATAATTAGTTTTTCTCCTTAAGCAAGCTCTCTTGTTTCAGTAACCTGCTTCAACCTTCGCACCGGCCCCTGTCTTATTAATCAGCCC